>NC_079426.1:28624250-28687451 GCF_026213295.1 Gadus chalcogrammus
GTTTCTTTCTACAACCGACACAGAGACACTGAGGCACCCCCCCCCCAACCAAAACCCAGGGAGGAGGTCCAAGAATAATATCGGAAAATCATTTGTTGTTCTATTTATAATTTCTGATTAATATATTATTATTCTTAAGGCACTTATGGAAGCATTATTCACTAATAAGACGAATTAACAAATAGACATAAAAATAGTCCCTTACATGTGCACAATAAACACGAGGACTAAAACAATAGAAGCAGCAGACTTTACAAATCATCAACAGGTGAGCAAGTATCTTTAATAACTGAACATGTTCTGCGGACCGCTTGGTTCCCAACAGAACACGAAAAATCAATATTCAGTCTAAAGTAATTACAACATGCAACATTATCCACAGACCTCTTGGTTATTATGAATAAAATATAAAATCTGTTTTAAATCAGGTTATAAATCAGGATTATGACAAAATGATATCAGAGCCCTTAAGACCAAAACTGGTGAAGTCTGAAAATATACAAAGATTTACCATCAATAGGTATTTATATACAATTACAATAAAAAATGTGCTTATCTAACTATGGGGATCTTAAAAGTCTTTTCATGGTTTATCATGCTATACTTTAAGAAAGAGAGAGAGAGAGAGAGAGAGAGAGAGAGAGAGAGAGAGAGAGAGAGAGAGAGAGAGAGAGAGAGAGAGAGAGAGAGAGAGAGAGAGAGAGAGAGAGAGAGACTGCCACAGAGTCACTGAGTCATCAGTCCTCTCAGTGATGTGTGGTGCGCACGCTCGCGCGTGCATGCGTGTGTGTATGTGTTTTTGCGTGTGTGTGTTTGTGTTTTTTTGTCTGTGTGTATGTGTTACCAGGCTTGCCTTGCGGCGGTGGAAGGATTAGAGTTAGTGCGACCGATGTGAGCAAGGCCGAAGGCATGAATTATTCAGGTACAAAAAATGTCCATCAGGAAGCAAAAAATGAAAAATGAATAAACAAAACAAAACCAAATCAATAATTCAAAATAACTTTCACTAATCTAAACTATCAATAATCTAAAATCAACAGTCCTCCCCTCGGCACTAATAAAGCCCTTGGCTGATCTAAGAGCCAGGTGTTGTCACCCGCTCACCTCAGACCCTTCTGCCCCACCTACATGATTTGGACCTGAATATATCCTACCTGGCCCGACCCATCCCACTCTTAATTCAATTAACCTCCCCTACACATTTCTGATTACCTATCCCCACCCCTAGTTACACACCTTACTCCAGACCTATTTGTCTAAACCCCAACCTTAACCTCTACTTCCCTGACACCTTAAATATTCCCCAAGTACCCCAACACACCCCTCTCTCCCCACACCACTTGGTCTCGCCCGTCTGACGTCACACCCCACACCGCACAAATGTTCTTCCGGACTTCACGTCGGGTCCTCCCGCAGCCCCCGGCACCCGGAAGCCAGCGCAAACCGTAACGCGAGTGTTTTACGTCTTGTCCTGTTTGTGCCGTGTCCCCTGACCGGCTTCCTCATAACGTGTGTTTTTTCTTGTGTGTTGCATGGTGGCGTCATGAACGCGTTTGAATGTTCTGTGTGTGTAAATAAAAGGGTACTTGTAAATCCCGGTGTCAGTCCTGTTTGTATCTATTGCCTGAGGTAACGGGCTGGCCGCACCGTTTACAGTGCCCCGTTGGCTGTGTCACCGTCAGCAGTTACCAGGGACCGTCCTGCCGTCGCCTCTACCCACCACGGGACCCACCACCCTCTCCGGCTACCCACCACGGGACCACCACCGTCACCGTCAGCTGGAGGCCTACCTACACCAATCGCACCAACACCACACAGCCACACTACCACGCACACAACAGACGCACGCTACCTCCCACACCTACATCCCGTTATAGACCCCCCCAGCCTTCAGTATAGACCCCACCCACCCACCATCACCACAATAGACCCACACACACATATCAAACCACAGAACACACCAGACCCACACCAACACACCCACACACACAACCACTCAGACCACAAAGACCACCTCCACCATCCACCCGTCCACTCCTCCCACCACCACCAACACACACCCGGTACATTGCACCAGATGGCCCAACCCGTGGAAAAGACAAAGTATATTTTAAAATACTCCAGGCCCTGCACCACAGGGACACAGCGGACAGAGCGGTGTCCTCCCGGGAACTCCCCAGGGGGATGTTACGACAGGTCCACAAATGATCACACTTCATCAAACCCATCACCCACAGACACCACATCACAAAGAAATAATGACAACACCAAACACCTGGATGCACAATGACATGTAGATCCTAAAAGAACACTACACACACACAATAGACCAA
Source organism: Gadus chalcogrammus (assembly GCF_026213295.1). NCBI lineage: Eukaryota > Metazoa > Chordata > Actinopteri > Gadiformes > Gadidae > Gadus > Gadus chalcogrammus. Next base: position 28,626,584 of record NC_079426.1, read on the forward strand.
CTCACACAAACACCCCAGCCCACCAACTCACTCTCACTTAAGACCGCTACCAACCGGGCACACAAGAGATTGGGCCACAGACTATTACCCACCACCTTACATCAACTAGAACACACACTACTCCATACACCGTCCGCCCCTCACTCACCACTCATTACCAACCCACACCCCCTCAACCTACTCCCCCCCTCCCCCATACCGACCAGTCCCCATACCACCCCACCTCGAGCCTGGACCTTCCCCTCACCGACACCTCCACAGCCCACACTCAGCCACACAGATCCCCCCCCCCTCCCTCCCTCTGCCTCCCCAACCAGCACCCACACACACCCTAGATCACTCTATTCAGGCCCACGCCCCACACTGACGGAACTCACAACAATACACACAACCAGAAACACAACAGACCCCCCCCCCCTCCCTCAAGGATAAGGGGAGGGGTAGGGCCCCCACCTTCCCTACCTGCAGCAGGAGCCAGGACCCCCACAGAGTCGCACCACACATCCTCCACACCACCTCAGATCAATTACCCCCCCCCTAACTCAACCAACCCCCCCCCCCTCCCCCTCCCCCCTCCCTCAAGGATAAGGGGTAGGGCCCCCACCTTCCCTACCTGCAGCAGGAGCCAGGACACCCACAGAGTCGCACCACACACCCTCCACACCACCTCAGATCAATTACCCCCCCCCTAACTCAACCAACCCCCCCCCCCACCCATCCCCACCCTCTCCCCCGCTCCCCCAGTCAGAAATCCTCTCACCAGATGAACCTCCACCTCAGAGGAACGAGCAACCACCAACACACCACCATACACCACCCTCTCTCCAGAGTTCCCCCTCACTCCATCCACACACTTGCATCCAACCACTCCCACTCCCAACCCCCGCAAGGAGACAATCATCCACCTAGACGCACAGGCCATTCAAGAGCAATGATGAAGGGGCCTACTAAGGTCAACACGACCACATGAACCCAACTGACCAAAACTCTTCCCCCCTCCCCCCACAACCTTCTTGCCAGGTCACTGTTGACACCAACCCTCCGGCCCCCACTGCCCCCCCTACACTACCCCCTCCAGATATCAAACCACAGTCCATCCCCTCCCCGACCAATCCTGCAGTCTTAAAATACTATCGACCCACCTACCATAAGGTTAGGGGGGGCCACAAGCTGCAGGATTGGTCGTACCTAGGACACACACCCACACTCATCATCTGCGACTCCAATCTCGATAGAATACCCCCACAAACACACGCACACATACAAATAGACAGTTATCCCGGGGCCACCATAGGACATATCTTACACATCCTACAGAAAACACCAACACACACTCACACACAAACAGTCATCCTTTCAGTTGGCATAAACAACATGAATCACAACCCCGAACTTACATCCATCAACAAATATCGGCCCTTAATAAACAGGCTCTTACCACATTCCCCAACGCCACCATCCACTTCCCAGTCATCAACCACTCACCGACACAACAGCAGAACCTACGCCACTCAACAGCTAAATAGTCTCTGATCTCAGTCCCCTACTAGAAACTCCCCACGACACCTACACCACTCAACCTGACAACATCCCAACAGGTACTTCCCTTAGCCCCCACCTTAGACCCCCCGGCCGGCAGAACGGTCCCCGTGGAGGCCCAGGTCCCCAACAGGTTCCCTGAGGGGACCCCTGACATCAGGAGCGGAGACGATCAGGAGGGGGGGCAGCCACACACACACATCGTACCCCTCATCAGCACATTGACACCAAACATCATACACACACAAACTGAAACACGCATTCACACGCGCACAACACAACAACCCCACACTCCAGAATCATAAAATAATATCAACTCACAGGAAAGTCCTGGGACCTCCAGGATGTCCTGGGACCTCCAGGATGTCCTGGTGCGGGCCGCTTCTCCACAGATATAAGAAGCCCCCCCTCTCCACACCAAAGCCCCTTTCAGCAGCTGGCGGTCGTCAGGAACCAGCACGCCTCCACCTCCAGCCCTATTCTGCAAAAACTCGCCCAGGGAAATGTGTGTAAACATTTTAGCATCCCTAGCTATCTCGAAAAGGCCAGAAAAGGGGTGTGACCTCCAACAGTACAGTAAATGTACATAAGACAGAGGTTAGTTTCTACTTAAGGTGTGTAGACACAGCTGGCCTGTGGCCACGTTTTTGAAGTCTGGGGTCAAAAGGTCAAAAGGAGCCGGCACCACGCCGCTTATGAGATAACAAAAAGTGAATGTGTATTTCTCTCGTAACTTTTTGTCATTATTAAAGAGAGGCCTGATTCTCAGATCTGCATGTTGGATGGCTACGGTGTAGGTCTGGGAAGAACTTCAGGCCAAAATCTTGCAAGCGAGCCGCTGGGTGAGGTGTAACGAGATGGAGCACTTGCTGAGTCATTTCCTGTAGGGCTGGAGCCACAGGTTGAAGCGTATGCGTCCTTTGAGACCCCCTTTGATATATTAGCGTCCCCAAAGTACAGCTTACTTACATTTTCTCGACTCAGTCACCTATTGCATCACTTCCTTTAGGGCTTCGACCTCCTAATTGATCATTGTACTATAATTGAATGCCCTCTTTCATATATATGATACCTCCACCACTGGGACGTGGCAACAATTCTCCAAATCCATATGGGGAGGGGGGGGGGGGATGCTTGTGGACAGTAGGGGTGTACACTAGACATAAATAGGAAGCAAACCTCTCACAAATATTTATTTAATAAATTGTTTCAAATAACCCTGCCTCGTTAAATTCATGAGCTTGGTGTTTTGCTTTCAAAAATAGGTTATAGAAGAAGTCTAAACTGCAGAAAATAAAAATATCCAAGCTGCCTTTAAAGGTTGCGTAGGTGATTCGCTTTTTTGGCCATTTTTGCAAAATTACTTGAAATCCTTATCATAACCCGCTTACAGCCACTGAGTTAGAAGTACTGACATCAAAATTAAACTTGTCAATCATCTGTGGAACGGGCAGGGCTCGAAAAACTCCAGCCAATCATTTCCATTGCCACGAGTTTCATTGGACAGTAAGTACGTCAATCAAACGGTCGTACTGCACTCCCCCCCCCCCCCCTCCCCCGCGCCCCGCGCGTGACCCCTTCGTGCAGTACTCGTGACCCAGAGCTCGTGACCCAGAGCAAGCTCCTGTTTGTTGTTATCCTGCGGTATCTACTGGAACTAGTTAATCCACATTTGGACCTAGCAGTAGAAGACAATTTCCATGGCAGACAAGACGCCACAATCCCCACCACCACCACCACCACCACCAGCAAAGAGAAGGAAAACTCTTTTTCAGAGAGTAATTGATAATAAAAACGCTGAAAGAGAAAAACTGAAATCAAGAATAATCCTAGGCGCTTCTTTTGAACGTTGGCGGCAACTGAAGGACGAGAAGGGTCTAAAAACCAATGCTTATGTGGCGGTTGACCTAGTTTCAAAGTTTATACCGTTTATACTCGGTAATACCGGTGTTGAGACGAGTGTATTACTCGGTGTGAAAATGTCCACACCGCGGCAACCCTAGTGAAAACCAGGACTTCCAATACAATTATATGAAACAAACATACATTTTCTAAAAATAGTAATGATTTATGTGACCGTTTAATGTTTATAACATCTGGTGCAACCATAGCCGCGAGAACGTATTCTCAGCAGGGGGTGCTGGAAAAAAAACCCCGGCCTGCACTAGACTCGCAACTCGTCACATTGATAAAAAAGATATATAGCAGCGCAGCTCAATTACACCAGTGCATGCGCGCACAGTTGAAAATCGATCGTTGTGTTCACTTCCTTCACACCATGGTTCACATCCAGCTGCTCACAGAACAAGTTTAGCGCACCACCGCTACCCTCACACTTTTTCATATAACCTTTTTTCAGCACTAGGACATATGAGCATTAAATAAATGCTGCGTCTCAACATGCCTTGGACAGCAGCGAGGATGACTCGCTTTGCCACGGGCCGAAACAGTTCGGAGCGACCACAGCCAGAGCGAACACAGCGGGGCAGAGGAGTGTCAGGAAGTCTTTGGTGTACACATCAGTACGGCCTATTTGCACTACTGTTTAGTGGCAATGCAGTGTTTTATTCTATGCCTTTTTATTTTCGTATATTATTTCAATTAATACAATTTATTTATTCATGAAATCAAGATCTGGTCTTCAAATCTTTTTTCCAAATATAGGTCGTATTACAATGGGGTTTGTGTTTATATTCGGACCAATACGGTACAGCGGACGCTCACATGACGTTAAGCATTTCCTGGTGCATAATGTGACGCTTCAGAACCTAAAATCCCGTTTCTCCCCGTTGATACGACAACACATAACCGGCGTTTTCAGAAATCTCCACTTTGGTTTTTAGAAATGATCGTTTTCTGTGATAAGACAGGGCCTCGGACAGGGGGTGTTGCAGCACCCCCAAAACCCCTACTTCCCGCGGTACTGGGTGCAATTTACAGCTGAATGTAGTGCCATGTTGTTAAACGAAAACCTACGCTAGCCTGGCTCGCTCTCGCGCATCTCTGTTCGCGCTCGTGCATGATTGCGCGTCCAGGTACTTGGAATGGGTGGAGTCAGAGTCAGCGTTGAAGGAGAGGGGGGTAGGACCATTTGAGTTGTGTATTTTCAAAATCTGCTGGCGTTTCGCAAATCGCGTACCCAACCTTTAAGGATACCTTGGAATATCTGTCTATTTTTTAACCATCGGACCCTAGTTTACGACCAAAACAACACAATTGATGGCAGCTCCTTTGCCGCGTGGTTTAAGGATTAGAGGGGGTGGTCGATAGCAACCACCATAGCAACCATGACGGTCAAGTGACTGGATGCAGCCCCGTTGAAAAAATAGAATACCACCCTACACACTCAAGAGATTAATCAGGAGATTAATGATGTTTAAATTATTAGGACCATGAAGTCTTTATTTGCATGGGTTAACATTTCGTTCTGTGTAGCATGGAAAAATCAGAGAAACACTCCCATTCAGAATGCATTAGTTTACATTTCGTTCTTTGAAGCACAGTTATTTTTATTTATTTATTGAATTTCAGTTTTTGAGGAACCGCTTCAAAGATGCAAATTCTTCTGCAATAATCCAAAATCCAATGGAAAAACCTGTTGGCTTTTTGTCAAGGGAACGGAACCGAGGGCGACGCTCACTTCCGGGTTGGCCAACACACGTCATCCCTCCACCACTCAATACTGTAAAAACACATGTTCAAGTTCAATGATAATGAATGAATTTATTCTTTATTCTGCTATAGTAACACGGTAAATAAATGGCAAAAATGGGCTGAGAACGAATTCGTATTTACGATATTGTAGTGACTACATTATGGGTTTGTGTTCCCCTCTTACTGATCGAGTGGGAGGGAACTGGTTAGGAGTCACGGGGGCTATGGGGACGCGTTAGGCGGTTGCACCCGAGATCTAACCATGCACTGTGACTGATTGTTCTGATCTGTTTTATTGGATTAAACGGTTATAATTAAGTTGCCTACGTCCTCCTTTTCCTCCGGCACTACAATATGTTCAATAAAACGTAATCACGGACAAAATAAGTTTTTTAGACAAACGTAATTGAGAATGCCGAATAGTTCTCTGGGAACGTAATTTTGATGAGAAACGGTTGCTCTGTCTGTCTTGGTCTCTATAGCCACGACCTCAGATACCCAGCACTGATCAAAAAAACGATTTTTTTCTCTCAATCAAAGCACAAAACAGGACAACTGATGCCCATAAACTTAACCCATACATGTTTTGTAATTAACAAGGACACGTTGGTGTAGTTGTGTTGAGGAATGTCACAGATTTCACTGTAAAATTGCCGTTAATGTGCAGCCATCGGGTCTTCCGTTAGCCAATGGGATGAATGAATGCTCATAGCTTCATATATTGCCGTGGAGGGATTACATTGTAATGAGTGGAAAACCCCCTGCGTCGAAAAAAGAAGCGCAAGGTCCACCGTTAGCCAATGGGATGAATGCTCATAGCGTCTCTATGTGCAACCATCGGCTCCCCCGTGAAGTTGTTACATTGTAACGAGTTGAAAACCCCATGCGTCGGAAAAAGAAGCGCAAGGCTACCCTTTTGCGTCAGAAACTGAAGCCAAAGTCACTGACCGTTCGTCAGAAATCGACGCGCTCGGAGTGAGAATGTGTTGCGCTAACACTAGTTGTGTCCTTGTTTTTTAAGCTAAAGGCCGATTTAGGGTCGTTTTAGACACAGAGACGTAAGCACGTAATTTACACAAGGGACTTGTTTTAGACAAGTTTTGATTTACGGTTCCTTTAAGGTTCCTTAAGGATTGCGCGTGTTGCAAGGGGATTCTCCGCCAGAACAGTAGGGGGAGCAACGAACGAATCTGTGGGCGTGGAAGTGGAAATCGCTGGCTTGTTTATATTTATAATTATCATAATTCGTTCTTGTGTTTTCTTCTTCTCCTTCTTCAAAATTCTTCATTCGCTTCTGTCACAGCCTTTTAAAAATGGCGCTATTATGCTGTAAAACCGGAAATGTGAGACTCCTGAAAGGATGTGGTTAGCTGGCCAATCACAGTCTTTGCGAGCTGCGTAGGGCCGTAGTGTTTTAGTCGCATAGTCAGGAATTTTGGGCGACGCACTTAAGCACGTAAGGGGGGATATTTTACCGCGCAAGGGGGGGTTATGTATCTTACGTGCTTACACGTTACGTCTAAAACAGAGCATATATCGGCCTTAAGGCTACACCACATCGCTAAAATGACTACACTAAGCTTACAGAGCAACAACATGCAACAGAAGCTCAATAAAACAGTCCTTTTCAAAGGGCATTAATAATAATAATAATAATACATTTAATTTAGAGGCGCCTTTCAAAACACCCAAGGTCACCTTACAGAGCATATAGTCATCATACATATTTAAAAAACAAGACATTGTGGAAAAAAATAAATAAATAAATAAATAAATAAACATAAGCAATAAGAAATAAATAAAACAAAAACAAGACAAAACAAAACAAAAAAACAATCAAAACAGTGATCAGTTAGACGTTGTGTGCGAGTTTGAACAGGTGAGTTTTGAGTTGTGACTTGAAGGTTGTAATGGTGTCTGACTGTTTTATGTGTGGGGGGAGGGAGTTCCAGAGCCTGGGTGCTGAACAGCTGAATGACCGGGCACCCATTGAAGTGAGTCGTGATGTGGGGATACATAGTAGTCCAGCAGAGGTTGAGCGGACTACTACAGCATTAGCCTCTCTGCCACTCTTTCTACCCCCCCCCCCTTCCCATGAGGATGGACACTGGGGTTTCAGCGGCTTTCAGTGTGTATATTGTGTATAGTTCTCTCCTATGGTGCCATCATGCCTTCAGTGTGTATATTGTGTATAGTTCTCTCCTATGGTGGCATCATGCCTTCAGTGTGTATATTGTGTATAGTTCTCTCCTATGGTGCCATCATGCCTTCAGTGTGTATATTGTGTATAGTTCTCTCCTATGGTGGCATCATGCCTTCAGTGTGTATATTGTGTATAGTTCTCTCCTATGGTGGCATCATGCCTTCAGTGTGTATATTGTGTATAGTTCTCTCCTATGGTGGCATCATGCCTTCAGTGTGTATATTGTATATAGTTCTCTGCAAACCTATGGTGGCATCATGCCTTCAGTGTGTATATTGTAAATAGTTCTCTGCAAACCTATGGTGGCATCATGCCTTCAGTGTGTATATTGTATATAGTTCTCTGCAAACCTATGGTGGCATCATGCCTTCAGTTTTCTTGAACAGCCCCAAAGGTTGCACATATTATATTCATATTTGTCTAAATGCATACTTGACTGTAGATAGATTTGAGTGAAGTTACCAACATAATAGATTGCTGAGTTTTAGTAACCCATATATTGATTTAACATAAATAACATGAATACCTTGTGCATGTGTGTATTTATTGCACCTATCTGTTTTGTTTAATGTTCATTTCATATGAAAACACATGGTTATAATTACATAAATACATTATATCTGTATCCTATATTTGTAAAGGGAAATCTTGTACCTATTTTAGAACATTATTCTATTTTTCTAAGAACCTAACATTTATTCATAAGAATGTACTGTCATACCTACATCTCTGACGTTTATAACAAACCAAACCGTTTGAAAATCGGTTAAAAATTTAGCAAGTTATGGTTATTTAAAAAGTACATGAATCACTACCAACACAATGTTATTGGTGAGCAGCTTACTGTGGTAGGATTGCCGCCAGTGGTGACGTTCGACTCCATTGGCCAGTAGCGCGGACGAGGCATCTAGTTAATATATATATCTATGGCCATAGACCCTAGCCTGGCTCCGCCCGCCTAAGTACTTCCGCTCAATTTGAATTTCCCAAATGAAATGAAGTGAAGTAGTCTGGTAGAACCATATGGAGTCAGAACAGTCTCATTATTAATGAATGCACAGAGAAGGATTCACAAATGTATTTTGTGATTTATATATAAATTACTCTCTTCTCACAAATACATTTCAATGCACACACAAATGGATATCGGCATGTATAAATGTAAAATAAATCCATAAACAAAAATAAGTTTCACAAACATATTTCTGATCCACACACAAATATGTCTTGTTTTAAATAAAGGTAATATAAATCCATAAATATATTAATGTAAAAAAGATTTGCAATTTTCATCAAAAATGTATTTGGATGTTGTTACATTTATGTACAAACTGTTAAACTTGAATTTACAAGACGCTTTTCATTTGTGAGCTTGTTTGCATTTGTGTGTGAAACTGTCTGCATTTATGTGTGGATTTTTGAGACTCTCCTGACGTCGCTAGATTCACAAATGCATTTTTTTCAACAAGGAACTCTCTGTAGCCAATCAGATGCCTCCCTCGTTTTCAGCCAATCACATGGCTGCAGTTCCGACCTCTGAGTCCAGCCTCCGAGCCTCCCGGTTCTCTGTCAAATGTCTACTCTATCGGAAAGAACATGGTTTTTTGAATGATCGTACATAACAATCTCTAGGTGGTGAAGAAGTAAATGCTGCGTCACGACACTTTTTCCATCTAATTTCGACTGGGTTTTGGGATTATCGGTGCCGTTAAAGTAGTAAACGGCACCGACGTAAAAACCCAGTCACAGCAGTCATGTGGTTGACTGAAAACGAGGGAGGCATCCGATTGGCTACAGAGACTTCCTTGTTGAAAAAAATGCATTTGTGAATCTAGCGACGTCAGGAGAGTCTCAAAAATCCACACATAAATGCAGACAGTTTCACACACAAATGCAAACAAGCTCACAAATGAAAAGCGTCTTGTAAATTCAAGTTTAACAGTTTGTACATAAATGTAACACCATCCAAATACATTTTTGATGAAAATTGCAAATCTTTTTTAAATTAATATATTTATGGATTTATATTACCTTTATTTAAAACAAGACATATTTGTGTGTGGATCAGAAATATGTTTGTGAAACTTATTTTTGTTTATGGATTTATTTTACATTTATACATGCCGATATCCATTTGTGTGTGCATTGAAATGTATTTGTGAGAAGAGAGTAATTTATATATAAATCACAAAATACATTTGTGAATCCTTCTCTGTGCATTCATTAATAATGAGACTGTTCTGACTCCATAGAACCAGGCTACATAGACTCATGATGCGGAAGCATATCTCTCCTTGATGTTGCCCTGCGCCACTGAGCAGTACATGGGCCGTGGGCTCTACCAGAAGGGGCGGGACTTCACCCAAGTTTTCCCGCTTCTTCTCAGTTTGGGACCGAATCAACTGAACAATAGAATCTCGGATCTCCATTTTTGTGCCATTCAAGTGCATGTGGTAAGGCATATTATGCTCTGAAATGTATTATATTCTAAACTTGTTTGGTTATTATATCATTTAATGGCTTACATAACTAAGCATAAGTGGAGGACGTAAGTGATTTATGGTCAGAATCCCTCCAATCATCGTGTTGACTAGTCAGCGCCAATTCACTAACCAACGTTAGGTAACTCTTATTAACTTAGCAAAGGGATGTTAGCCGTCGATATTTACCCCAGATGTTCTAATTATGTTTCATTGTTAGACCATTGATCTGGACTCAAGCTGTAGGCCTACCAGTCAGATGAGTAACTCAGTGGAGGAGGTGAGACACCATGTCAATACTTTAAACATCTGTTCATGCAACATTGGTGAGTTAATCACCATTAAATACGATCAGATAAGACCAATGTGTTCATGAAAGGGACCCTCCATGGAGAGAATGGCAATTTAGGAGACCGATATTACTTTATTTATGCAAAATGTGTGGGATTTACAACAGTTACTTGGCTGCTCTATAGCAACTGTTGACTTTGATAGATTCAGTATTACCTAGAATGTGTTAAGGTGCGGCCACACCAGACGCGTATCTCGCGTACTTTTTACGCGAGATACGCGCGTAAAATGTTGCTTGACCATTTTGTGTCAAAAATGGTCACATACGCGCAATACGCGCCATACGCGCATACGTCACTCGCCTAGATGAGTCCAATGTCCATGCAAGTGAACGGAGCGTTCCCTCTTCGTCATAACTATCAAACCAAATGTTATGTTATGTTACTATTTCCACCCAGAATAAAGAAAGTTGTCGGCCGTGGCTGTGTGTGTGTGTGTGTCTTGCCCCAGGATGAGGCTCCCCACGGTAAAGGCTCCAACACTTGGGTGTGTGTGTGTGTGTGTTGCCCCAGGATAAGCTGCGCTGGAGTCCGAGGTAGGAAACCCAAACGCCGCCGTGTTTGGGTGCATGATAGAGCTTGGATCGGGTTAGATTAAATAATCTCGGATATAAACAACAATAATCGGGTTAAATAACTTCACATGGTGTGTCTGGTGTGTTTCCAGCATTCGTAGTGTTGATCAGCAGATAATAGTCCGCCAAGACGTTGAGGTTGCTTACTAACCAGAGACTCTGTCCATGCAAGTGAACGGAGCGTTCCCTCTTCGTCATAACTATCAAACCAAACATCCTTCACATTCACAGAGCGAACATTATGAAAGTAAAATGCACATTTCTCGCTAGAAATGTTTCCATAAACGCATTTAATGGCGTACTATGTTACTATTTCCACACAGAATAAAGAAAGATGTCGGCCGTATGCTTCTGTCCAAGCTCACTACTCTCTGCCAGTGACGTCGGGTCAAGCTCAACGCTGATTGGGCAACGCGGCAATCGTCAGACGCGTATCTCGCGTACTTCGCGTAAAAAGTTCAATTTTTTGAACTCTTGAAATGTACGCGATATACGCGCGTATAGCGCGTATTGCGCGTAAATATACGCGCCACATACGCGCTATACGCGCGTACAATGTTGCTTATACGCTTAATACGCGTGAAACGCGTAATACGCGTATTAAACCAATGGTTCCCTATGGAAAAAATGGCGATTTGAGACGCGAAGTACGCGAGATACGCGTCTGGTGTGGCCGCACCTTTACGGTTGTAGTTAAGGTTGTTTATCTACAAAGTGGTAAGGTTAGATCAACAGTATTGGACATTATGTTGTGTGTTTGTGGTGAAGGAGGACTTTGCGGATATCAGGGCCTACTTTTCCACAACAAAATGGAACCGCCTCTGTATGGCAGAGAAAAAAAGATTCCTGCAGATCAAGGAAAACCATTTGGTTATGTCGTCTCTTGGTAAACCACTCATAGTTAAATACTATTTTACTGAGTACATTGCTATACATACAGACACAGGTGGTGCTGCTGTACACATCACTGTGTGTGTGTGTGTGTGTGTGTGTGTGTGTGTGTGTGTGTGTGTGTGTGTGTGTGTGTGTGTGTGTGTGTGTGTGTGTGTGTGTGTGTGTGTGTGTGTGTGTGTGTGTGTGTGTGTGTGTGTGTGTGTGTGTCAGGCCTGTCCTTTGTGGCTCCAGCCTTCATGAGGAGAGAGAAGCCCGGCCAGGTGAGAGTCTGCTCACCTGAAGAGACGGACTATGAGGAGGAGCAGCTCTGGACCTCTGGATTGACCGGTACAAAGACATTTACAAGACATTTCTGGAAGGGGTAATGTGCAGTGAACATTATCCCTTTCAAAGCCCTGAAGATACATTAGCCTGCAAATACTGCTTAATCATTTGACTAAAGATATAGCAACAAAAAGGGGTTTTATTGATTTAAAGGGATTTTATTGCATCTGAAAAAAGGAAAACCTGTACTAAACATATTTAATAATAGGTTGTACCTCATAGTAAATTAGCAGGTTATATTACCCATTTTAGTCAGTTAGTTGAAGTGAGTCGTTTATATACTACTTTATAGTCAGTTAGTAGGAGTTAGTAGCATACATCCTTACTTATAGTTAGTCAGATATAGTATGTAAGTTAGGTTTTATACTTCATTGGTCGTTAGTAGCTTATACTACCTTTTTAGTCATTTAGTAGTGAGTAGGATACTTCCTTACTTAGAGTCAGTAAGTAGTTATTTGGTTAAATATTAATTTATCGTAAGTCAGAAAGTTAAATACTACCTTATAGTAAGTTAATAGTAATAGGTTTTATACTGCCTCGTTGTTAATAGCTTCTAAGCTACCTTTAAGTCAGTTAGTCATAGTTAATATAGTACATCCTTACATATGGTCTGTTTGTTGTAGTTAATAGGTCACATCCTAACTCATATAGTCAGTTGGTAATAGTTAGCAGGTTACATCCTAACCTAAAGCCAGTTATGTCAGCAGGTGCTCGAGTGTGGAAGCCACCAACAGTCAGACAGGGGTCTCTACAACAGCCCAGTACGTCAGATGCAGTTTCTGTACAGGTATAAACAGCACACATCACCTTCAGCAGCCTTACCATGTCCTGTCCTCTATGGTACGAGACCTGCTTCATGTCCGTGTGACAGCAGACTGATGGATTAAGGGTATTAATTACACCAGCACGATGTATAACCTTAGACGTATTGTTGCTAGGAGGTAAGGTACCTACTAGGGGTGTACGGTAGGGATGTGTCGGTCGCGACTGATTCGTAACAAAGAACGAATCCCGAACGTGAACGACAAGAACTGGTTCCCCAAAACAAGAAGAACTGGTTCTTTGATTCTTTTTTTTTAACATCAACCAAACATATGGTCACGTAAATAAAATATACAAACGAACAGAGCTCCGTCTCCCCGCGACTCATATTGATTGAGTCTACAACTTCCTCAAAGATTCAGCCAATGAGAGGTAACAATGGTGTTGGAATGGCACCTGGGTAAACCAATGACAAGGCGGTACCGTCGAATATGCGCGCTTTCTCTCTCTGACGTATCTTGGGTCATACCATTCGACTCATATATCCCCCTACATTTTTTCGAAAATAGACTTGACCTCCATCTGTTTATTGGATAAACACATTTCCCAATCCCAGGAGTCTTTGCTCCATTCTACGTCAATTTAAGAACAAACAAAGAAATTAAACTGCAGTTCGTATTTTTTATTTATGACCATGCAAGTTCTGTAATGCCTGAACAATGAAGAATTAAATGTAAAGTAAAATAAAATTATAAATGTAAAACCATAAATGAAATATAGAGAGTAAGCAAGTGGTATAAATATTGGTGGGACGTTCGACATACTATATAGCAGGCATCTCCAAACGGCGGACTGCGGACTTGACGGTCCTATCCGGACCCACGACATATTAAAAAAAAAAAAATTATAAAAAAAAGGTTTTTTATTTTTAATTTTTTTTAAGATGTAATCTGACGTAACGAACGAATCAAAACGAACGAATCAAATAAACGAATCGTTATAGTGAACTGAACTGAAAGAACTAGTTCCCGGAAAAGAATCATTTTGCCCATCCCTAGTGTACGGTATAAACGGTGCTGAACGTATACCGGTGTGAATTTGCGCTACGGTATGGATTTTGACGTTACCGTGAGACCGGTGTGACCGGTAGACAATGTTGTGTGTAACGCGTAACAAAGTAAGTAATGCGTTAATACAGTTCCCTAACTACTTTTTCATGTAAAAAGTAAAGTTACGAGCAACTACTGAAAATATGGTAACGAAACATAGTTCCTTTTTCAATTCGGCACCACGTTACTTTTCCCAGGGACAGATTGACAGCGATACTGCCTTCTCAGGCCGTATGCTATTGCGCAAGCACGCAGGCGCGCAGCAAGCCCTCCTGCGTTGCGCAATAGTCCCTTCACGAGCTCTCATTCCACAACGTACGAGACAGACGCTGGTAGCGTGAAGCCGTCTCTGCAATCAGACATTGCTTCCGCAGGCATTTTGAAAGCCAGTCCTTACAACTAAATGCCAGTGGTGGAACGAGATGACAAACGTTGTCACTGTTTACCTGTCTAAGGACATGGTTCCCTTTCAAACTGTCGATAGAAAGGGCTTTAAAGAGATGGTCAAAACACTCGATCCCAGGTACGCGTTACATGCCCGCACACACTTCAGCCAAATTGAGATGCCAAAACTATACGGCAAGGTCCGCAAGCAAGTGGAGAAACAAATCCATACTATTAAACATTAGTGTTTTTTTTTTTTTCCAGTATTTTTCCCCCTTCAGAGGCATTTATATCGAAATTTAAGATAAAATGAACATACCGTGATATAATACCGTTACCGTCTATTCCTCAAATCTTACCATGATATAGGGCTGGGCGATATAGCAAAAAATATTATCACGATTATTTTTTCGATCTCGATATTAATCACGATATATAATATTAAAGGTCCCATGACATGCTATTTTATGTATTCTTTAATATAGGTATTAGTGGGCAACTAACACAGTATTCAAAGACGTTCCTGAAATTCAGCCGTGGTGCAGAGTTACAGCCACTCCGAGCCAGTCGCACATTGAGCTTCCCCCAAATGCGCTGTTTCGGTGGGCGTGTCAAGGAGGAGGGTGGGGGTGTGGCCCTGAGCAGCTTACAGCCACCATGCGCTCTGTTTACAGTGGATGTATCGCAATGGCGAGGCGCACACAGCCTTTAGCCGTGTTCTGTAAATATTCTAGAACACACGGGAGTCCTGGAGCTCTATATCTAAATATTATCATATAGCCTACACAGATATCTATATCATATAATATATATTATCACGGCCAAAAGCTGTGTGAGCCGATATTATGATTCTCAAACGACCGCGTTGGGTTCTCCGACGTTCCTGGTTCTTCAACGTCCACATCAATGTGAATACACACACTGTAACGCAAGTGTTGTACACTTCCTTGTTATTTGGATAACCGTTCTGCTGTTGGTGTGATGGCGCATAACACGTCGGACTCTCGTCTCTGGTATTTCTACAACGAGACTCGTATTGGGGGTTATCTCAGCCAAAGTTGAGAATGAATTGGGGGGAAGGAACTTTGGCTTTGACTCCCTCAAGAACATGAACCACGACATGGAGGAGAAAGGGATTGTTGGCGGCGAATGTCTCCCGCTTGAGCCCCGCTGAGGGACCACCGCCGGAGGCGCCTAAGCGCTGCCCGGCAAAGATCCCTTTCTCCTCCTTGTCGTGGTTCATGTTCTTGACTTGAGGGAGTCAAAGCCAAAGTTCTTTATATCTTATCTTCCTCTCCCCCCCCTCCATCTCACCACCTCTCTTCCTCTCTCCATTCCTCTCACCTCTCTGTGTCTCTCCCTGCCTCATTCTCTCTACATCTCTCTACTCCATGTGTCTCCATCTCGCTCTCCTCTACCTCTCTTGTATTCTATCTCTCCTCCCTCCTCCACCTCTCCCTCCCTCTATGTATTCCTCTCACTCTACGACTCCTCCTCTCTCCATCTCTGTCTCATGTGGGGTAGATCAGAGATTCTGGGATCCCTGGGGCCGGTCTAGGGGTGTTTTACTGTGGAGACGGTGGCCTTCCCATTGGAACACACTTTGGACCCTACGAAGGACACAGGACCGATGAAGAGGGAGCCCTGGAGAGTGGATACTCCTGGGAGGTCAGTGTGTTTGTATTCATTTATTTTGATCTAGTCTTGTGTGTGTGCTTGTGTGAGTTTATTGGATGGCATAGAGTCTGATTAACACATTTCTCCAGATCTACAAGAGCAGACACAATGATTACATTGATGCAAAGAGAGAGACACTTTCTAACTGGATGAGGTAGGACCCTATTCACTTTTATACCATCTACTGCATGAATAATGTTCACAATTTTCTTACTGACATTACTTTATTGATAACATTTATATTTCTCCATGTCTGTTATCTGATTAGATCCACAATATTTTCTGTGTTGCTATGACATATGCAGAAGATACACTGTCAATTGTGCTCGTAATGAAGAGGAACAGAACCTAATAGCGTTTCAGCACAAAGGAGGAATTCCTTATCGCACCTGTGGCCTCGTAACTTCAGGAGCAGAGCTCTTGGTCTGGTATGGGGACGAATACGCCAGACATCTGGGAATCGGATTTGATCGACTGTGGAACAACAAGAGCTCTACTAAAGGTCTGCCTTCAAGTCTGTCTTTCTGTCAGGGTTTGGTTTCTATGCGGCACTTCATGACCACATCTCTCATTTTAATTCAAAAGAGCTTGGACAATAAACATCTACATTAACAAAGCAGTTAAGAAATTATACAGGAAATAGTAAAGTTTTACCATACATTTAAATATAATAAACAAAAGATGACAACATAATAGAAAAATATTCTTACTTGGAAAAATGTCTAAATGCAAAATATACAGTACCATGGAGGTTTAAAAAAAAACATCCAATCATACAAATTCAGGTATGCTTGATTAGGCTGTGCAGCCTTATCAAGCCCCAAAGCCTAAACCACCTGACTCTGGCCAGATGAGGCTGCTTAAACCAGCCATCAGCAGCACTCTCAAAATAAAATACAGGGCTGGCTGCTTGCGGGTTGGTCCTGGGGATGGCTGCTCGCGGGTTGGTCCTGGGGCTGGCTGCTCGCGGGCTGGTACTGGGGCTGGCTACTCGCGGGTTGGTCCTGGGGTTGGCTGCTCGCGGGCTGGTCCTGGCTGCTCACGGGATGTTCCTGGGGCTGGCTGCTTGCGGGCTGGTCCTGGCTGCTCACGGGATGGTCCTGGGGCTTGCTGCTCGCAGGCTTGTCCTGGCTGCTGAAGGGCTAGTCCTGAGGCTCTTTTACGTTTCGGAGCTGGCTGATGCTCATCCTCCTCTTCAAACTCGGTGTCAGACTCTGAAATGTTATCCTCACTTTCCGAAACTATTTCCTCTGCATCACCATCAAAACCCTCTGTCTCTTCAAATATCAACTGTAGGGCAGTCTGAACAGAGAATCGCATTGCCATCTTGATCAGTTGTGGTATGGAACCACGCTGACAGAGCTTTTTTATAGTGTCAGGTCCCCAAGCTTGATAGTGTTGGGTGCTCCAATTTTGCAACCTTGTGCGGGATGCACAAGGTTGCAAACAGTGGGTGCACACTGTGGGTGCTCACACCAAGGGCCCATTCACCTGCTTTACTCTTTCCCCCTCTCTCTTTCCCCCTCTCTCTCTCTCACACACACACACACACACACACACACACACACACACACACACACACACACACACACACACACACACACACACACACTGGAAAAAGGGTTTTAAGCCGTACTTCATCTGATTATTATTTTGTAATTCAATTCAAATAAACATTTTTTGTTTTATTTTTAAAATAACTTTTTTTTATTTCAAAATACTGTGAAATATAGATATTTTTAATTAGGAGCTCAATTAAGAAATATCCATTTTGACAAATTTTAAGGTTGTGTATTCAACTGATTAATACTTTTGTCATTCAATCCAAATATTTTTTTTTTGTTTTCTTCCTAAAACACTGTTATATTTGATTAGGAGCTCAATTTCGAAAAATATTTGTTCAGACAAATGTACAATTTCAAGGTTACGTACAAGCCTGCGCATGCGCATTAAATACAAAGACGCTTACGACTACTGGACCAAACCGCAGTGTTGCCAACTTAGCGATTTTGTCGCTATATTTAGCTACTTTTCAGACCCCTTTGGCGACTTTTTTTCAAAACAGCGACAAGCGACAAACGACAAATCTAGCTTCTTTTTCAGCTGCTATTGGTGACTTTTGGCGACTTTTTGAGGTGAAAGCACTAGCCTTGACCAGAGTGACGATGACTCACTTGTTCTGTGAGCTAGGACAGTCTGTTTGTGTCTGGAGGGAGGTCTGGAGTAGGTCTAACTCTGCCATTTAAATTGTTAAAATATATTGTATATTGTGTGGCGGCAGTAGCTCAGGTGGTAGAGCGGGTTGGCTGGTAACCTGAAGGTTGTTGGTTCGATCCCCGGCTTCACCAAGCAGAGTGTCGAGGTGTCTTTGACAAAGCACCTAACACTTACTGATGTCGTGATGTGATGTCGAATCCAGGCAGAAGTGCCCCAAGGCCGGGGTGGGAATAAGTGATGACGATGATGTATACAAAAATATGTTATGTTTAAAAATGTTCATGTTTAAATGAGAAACAATTGTTTGATTAAATTGTAATCTTTTTGATTGGATAAAACAAATTATTTCTGATAGATATTTCTTAAATGAGAAACAATTGTTGGAGTGAATCCATATTTTTTTTTTATTTAACATACGATATAACATACGATTTAAATGTATTAACTTCATTCAAAGAATAGAATTATACTTGGTGCCAAGTTGTATTATTTTGTTTTTATGAACATAGGAAATATTGTTTAAGGCAAGCTATATATTTGTCATTGGCTCAAGTTACGTAATATAGATGTGAACCATTACCCTTGTTTTTTTTAATTGGTTCAACAGAAGGCTTTTTCCAGTGCACACACACACACACACACACACACACACACACACACACACACACACACACACACACACACACACACACACACACACACACACACACACACACACACACACACACACACACACACACACACACACACACACACACACACAGAGAGAGGAAGAAGGGAAAATTAGGGTGCACAGAACCTATGATTTCCACACTTAAACAGCTCCGGGTCCACTGGACCCGAACACCCTGCGTGTAATATAAATGTGATGGGGGGGTATACAGGGGGGGGTCATTGAAAATGTTTTCTGATTCATGTTCCTCACAGAAAATGAGCCAAAGCCAATGAATCTTAGTTCAAAAAAATAATTATTTGTATCACTTTTATAAAGCTAAAAACTGAAAACGGGTCCCACAGACCCGAACACCTTATAAGGGTTAAAACATAGGGGGTAACACTGTCGTTTTTATCAAATGAAACATGAGGGGTGACACTGTTGTTTTTTATTGGTCGTCAGGAAAAAAAACATAAGGGGTAACACTGTTGTTTTTTTATTGGTCGTCATGAAAAAAAACATAAGGGGTAACACTGTTGTTTTTTTATCGGTCGTCATGAATAAAAACATAAGGGGTAATGTTGGGAAAAACGGTCTGTCTAGTTACTGGACCAGATGAAATGAGACGGAGAGGTAATAAAGTCTGTCGGCACGAGGACCTTGGATTTATTAAGATAAGTGGCAACGGTTATACAGAGTCATAAAGCGTGAGAAATCGAATATGTCTAAGTCCCTAATCAGCGCTGATGGTTCGTCCGGAGCTTCGCCTCCGTGGAAGGTCTGCTTCAGAAGAAGATGAAGAGTCTCTGTGTGATACAGTTTTATGCTGTATCCTCCTCTCGATGAGGTGTGTGCGTTTGAGGTGTGTGTGGTTCTGTGTGTTTTTGCTTGACCTTGGCTCCCAGGCCCTGGTGTATGCAAGTGTATCTTCTTGTGTTCCTACTAACGGGGAAGAGCTCCTCAGTGTCTCCTTTGTTCTCGAAGTATCTCTTGTGTGCTCGAAGTATCTCTTGTGTGATGAATTAATGTGGCTCTCCCGTTCTTGAGGATGACTGTTGCATTGTCTGAGTGTTTACCATTTGCCTGCTTGGGAAATGGGGCCTTGGCTCTGGCCTTGACCTGACTATATTATCATGTTTGTGTTATGTGTTAAAAGTTGACTATATTGTAATGTGACTGCCATGTGATGTGCTCATCAGGCTAGGGTAGGAGTTAGCTATATTTGTAATGTACATGTGATGTACTCAGCAGGTTATTTTTCCCAACATATCCCCCTCAAGTCGTCGCAAGACGACTTTTACTCATTAGGGGTACGAGGGATAGGACTCCAGCGCGGGACTACCATTATAACACCATTAGAAATAACAGAAAGAAGGCAAAATGATCATAAAAACAAACAACCATGAGCATGGGACTAAAACAACTCGCTGGACCGGGTGTATGGGGAACCACGTGGGAGGAACGCTACCCCTGCTTCAGACATGGGTATGCCATACACACCCCACCTAGGGGGGTGGCATCCACCCCGGCCTTACATCGCGAGCAGACAATATCAACAATACTGGCAGCAGATGATACACAACAAAACCAACACCAAACCATAACAACAACAACAAAATGCAACAACAAAACTAACAGTAAACAATAACGATATAAACAAAATGCAACAACCACACAAACACTACACAATAACAATCACAGGAAAGAAATGTAACCATGAAACGTGTCCCTAAATAATAATAATAATATCAGAAAGATATGAGGTACACAACGAATGGCAATCCCCCTCAACCCATCCCTAGATGACCACACCCTAAGGATGTGAGGAGGAGTTAACTGGTCGTGTAACAATAAGCAAGCACATGCATGGGGTATCCAGGGTAGGCCCGGGGCACGGGAACAACTGAAACCACGGAATAGTCCTGAGCGTCATCACGGGCAGGTGGTCGCAAAGCGCCACCTGAGCATTAGACCCTTTTATTCAACTGCGCTCAGGACCTCATCTGATAAACGGGCAATCAAGGCCCCTGGAATCTCGCCCGTGTGTATCCCCGAGCTCCATCTAGTGGGACAGCGATATAAACAACAACATTTGCGTTCCCGGCGTCGGTTGCATAGACGCGGGCATAGATATGGGAGCGGCTAAACACAGTGAAGCGTACAGAAGCGAATACAGCCAGGGGCGCCCTCAAGCCTTAAGGGAACGGGCCGCAGCCCCTGGTGCCGGAACGCAGATCCCTGGTCCGGGCGACGTGGGTGCATCAGGTGGGAGGGGGGTGGTGCCGTTGGCGGGGACGGGAATGGGGCAGCCCACCTGGAGAGGTTACTAGCACGTCACAGGTAGGTGTCCGGCTCGGCGGGGACACAGTCGGTGGCGGGGGTTGGGAGTGTGTAGGGGAGCTCGTACTCAAAGTCAGGGGTTGCAGGGCGAGGGAGGCCATACTCACAGTCAAATTTTTCAGGCACCATCTGGTCGTCCAGGGGAAGCTCGTCCAGGCAATCCAGAAGGGGCATGAGGGGGGCTGCTTCGGAGTAGGGAGGGGGCTGTTGTTTCTCCTTTTCGAGGGCCGTGGTGATGAGGCGTGAGCAGAGGGTGCGGGCACAGGGGATGCAGCAACACCCGCAGCAGACCACAATCCCGACGAAGCAGGCCAGGGATGACAGGACGGCCATGAGAAGGCCCTTCCACTTGCCGAACATGTCGGTCATCCATTTCTCCATGGGGTTGTCGATCCCAGAGTCCTCTGCCATCTGGACGGAAAGAGCTCGAAGGCCGGCCAGGGCCCTTGTCACTGACCCGTCAGGGGCCGTGTTGTTGGGAATGAAGGTGCAGCACTGAGCCCCAAACATCGAACAGACCCCCCCTTTCTCGGCTAACAACATGTCTAGGGCTAGACGGTTTTGATACGCCATTAGAGAGGTGGCGGCCAGTTGTGAGGCCAAGCCTTCTACCGCGTCGCGAGTCAGGTTGGATAGGCGCTGGACGTTGTAGTGAATGTAATTAATGCGATCTACGTTTTTGTTGGGGGTGATTGGAAATATGGCAGAGATAAGGGGTATGTTCTCGAAACCCGCGGCGATCTGATCTGCTAACTTAAACTGGTTTGGAACGCCCCGGGGAACGCCTATGCTATCCATGTACGTGGGGGTGTTCTTGGTTAGATCAAAGTGGTCGGTCAGAGCGGTGTCGCGGCGGTGTCGAGGGGTAGTTTGGTTATTGGGCCCGGGCAAACCCCGGGTAAAGAGCGTGACGGGCATAAGTAGGCGCACTATAATGCAGGTTCCGGACCATTGTGCCGGGAGTGTAAGTCTAAGGGTGAATTTGTCACAGGACCAGAATAGGTCTTGGCGTCCCAGGCCCGGTTCGGTCATGTTGGGCCAAAGCGTAACGTTCGCGATGGAGTGGCACCACGACGGCGGTACCGCCCCAACATTCACCGCACCGGCCCTGGTGATGCAAGAGTGGGTGTACTCCCCAGGGGAGTACACCGGGGGAATTGAGTCGTTAAGGCCGGGTGGAAACAGAGAGCTAAGGAGGCCGCAGCCGGCCGGTTCGGGGGTAACAAACAGAGCTAACATGCAGTGAGAGCCGATGGGGTCGCTGGTAAAATCGAACAGTACTGGGGTCGAGATTAGATGGGGGCGAGCTGACGCACAGGCTACGCAGTCGGACAGCCCCTGGAATCGGATCGTAGCAGCAATCCAGCTAAGCCATGCATTATCGTCTGCGTAGCCGGTCGCGAGCGCGATGGAATCGTGGGTGGGGAGCTGCCCCACGGAATCTAAATCAAAAATCGTGACCGGGCCGTCGCAAGTCATTATGGGTCGGACGGGGGTTTAGGAGTTGTCGTGTTGGCCCTGGAGGCTGGTGCGGTGGGTGTGGTGGGGGCCTTTCTGATGTTGATCACGGCGTTGAAGGGGGCAGTTCCTGGTCCAATGTCCTTGTTGCCCGCAATGGAAACATGTCCATGGAGATGTTTGTGGCCCTCCTCTGCCTCTTCCTCCTCTTCCTCCTCTGTGTCCTTGGTTTTGGTATTGTGGTTGCTGGTATTGTAACAGGGGTGGTGCGGGCGCCAGCACCGGGGCGGCCATTGTGTACCCAGGGTAATTGGTGGGTTGGTATCCCGGCTGCAGCCATCCAGGTGGCGGGGGCCCTTGACACGCCGGTATCTGATACATTGCGCATGGTAGGGGCATTGGTGCTGGCGTTATTGGTGGGGTAGGCGTCGGGGCTGGGGATTTCTCGGCTTGCTCCTTGATCTGCATCCTCACGAGTTGCTTCTTCAATTCCTTGTAATCGTCATCCTTTTCAAGTCGTTTGCCTTCCTCGAGTCGGTGGTGGTGATCAAGGTGAGCTACCCATTCCGTCCGGGGCTTGGAGTGCAGTGCCACCACTGTCTTCAGTCTCCTCTGGACCGTGGGTGGCAGTCCCTGTATTATTGCCCGCTGGAATGTCTGTGTCGCCAGTTTGCTACTGTGTGGGGGACAGTCATTATTATCCGTCCACAATCCTTCGGCCCTTTCTATGTACTGAAAGATAGATTCTTCAGGTTTGATGGTCAGGCCGGAGATTCCCACTCTGCCTGCGTCGGCTGGGAAGAGCGCCCTGAGACTCTCCCAGAAGAGGTTTCGGTAAGCTTCGAAGGGGGTGTTGTCAGGTAGGGCCTCAGTCTTGGTCAGTGTCTCCAGTTCAATGATTCGTCTGGCACCGTGTGCCCTGCCGATGATGGCTCGTTTGTCTCCCAGGGTCAGGAGATCGCCAGACGTCTCAGTTTCAAATCTTCTGATCCAGGCCGAGGCTCCTGCCGTGAGCGTTGGCAAGTGGGCGACCAGGGTGGCCATGTCCCGGTGGCTCCATGGTGTGTATGCTGCTCTTCCCTCCGCATCTATCAATAGAGGTGCCATAAAAGCCTCTTGTATACCTGGCCGGGGGCGGCGGGGCTCGCTCTTATTGGTACGGGGGTCCCTTAAGTGATCTGGGTCAGGGCTGAACTGGGAGGGGGTCATTAATGGGGAAGGTAGGGTGTATGAGGCGGGGGCTTTTGGCTGGGACTGAACTGGTGTTGTCGATTCTAGGGGACAGAACAATTTTGGCTTGGATGCCATGGGTAGGTGAGCCCTCTCCGGGGAGGGTGGGGGTGAGTGGCTGTCAGTGGGCCGGGAGGCTGAGAATCGCTCTCTGTCTTGGCTTCACTGGTGTTCGTCTTGCCAATCCTCTCCGGGGGCTCTTCGTCGCTCGTCCGACATGGTGGGCGTGTTCGCCGCTTCTTCTTACAGCAGCCTGGTATTGGGGTTGGCCGGGGTTGTGGACGCCTTTGCACTGAAGGCCGGGTGCGGGGAGGTTTGTCTTTTTAGCTTTATTAGTAACTGGGATAATTCTTCTAGCAGGGGGTGATCGAGAGTCGGGGTTGGATTGGTATTGATGCTGTCCAGTAGGGGGCGGTGTAGTTGGGGAAGGGCCGGGTTGTTGCTGTCCAGCAGGGGGCGGTGTAGTTGGGGAAGGTTATGGTTGGAGTGGTCCAGCAGGGGGCGGTGTAGTTGGGGAAGGGCAGGGCTGGAGTGGTCCAGCAGGGGGCGGTGTAGTCGGGGAAGGGTAGGGCTGGAGTGGTCCAGCAGGGGGCGGTGTAGTTGGGGAAGGGCAGGGCTGGAGTGGTCCAGCAGGGGGCGGTGTAGTTGGGGAAGGGCAGGGCTGGAGTGGTCCAGCAGGGGGCGGTGTAGTTGGGGAAGGGCAGGGCTGGAGTGGTCCAGTAGGGGGCAGGGGGCGGTGTAGTCGGGGAAGGGCAGGGCTGGAGTGGTCCAGCAGGGGGCGGTGTAGTTGGGGAAGGGTAGGGCTGGAGTGGTCCAGTAGGGGGCGGTGTAGTCGGGGAAGGGCAGGGCTGGAGTGGTCCAGATTTGGCGGAGGGGGAGGTGTGGCTTGGGACTGAGTGAGAGAACTCAAAAAATGGCGGCCGTGATGCTATAACTCTGTGTGGCCTGTCTAACACACGAGAGCGGATGAGAGACTAGGGGGTAACCCTTGTCACTCTTGGAGGAGGAGAACGAGAAAAAAGGAGGAAAAAACAGAGGGGGGGCAAAAAACAACAACAGGGCCTAGAGACGTTATTCAATACATCCAGATATTCCTTATAGCCAATAATCGTTATCTATCCTTATTGATTAATCTGCTTCAACAGACTAAACCGTCAACCAACGCGGCAAAGAGATGTGGTTTAGTATCGTAGTTTATCTATGCGACAGGTCCAGCAGTAATTCAAAGAAACACAGTAAAAGAGATATCATTTATCCTTGTCAACTTATCTAGGTTTAGTTTTAACGGGACAGTAACTTGAAGCAACACAGTAAAAAAGGTTATTTATCATTGTCAATTTGTCTATTTCCTACAGTAAAAAAAGGTTATTTATCACTGTCAATTTATCTATTTCCGCAGGTTAAGCCATAGACCGAAGCAATACGTCAGAGAGACATTATTCATTATTCTCAATCTATCTATTCTTTCCTTTACCCGTTTTAACGGGTAAGGATAGAGCGGACCACGCATACACACCCACTGATTCACTCACAGATTCCCTCTTTCTCGCAGACGCACACAGAAACATATCAACAGACTTCTCATTCTGTGTCCCGCACCCACAATCATCAGACACGGCAAGATAGCGTTGAGCATAACAAAGCAAGCAAGCGTTGCACACATAGCTGGGTTATCATTGATTGATTTATTTCTATATTTAACCGGCTCACAAATACGCTCGTTCTCTTTCTTTCTCTCTCTCTGGGCCTCTTACACACACACACACAGCCACTTCGTCGCTTTCTCTCTGGGCCTCTTACACACACACACACACACAGCCACTTCGTCACTCTCTCTCTGGGCCTCTTACACACACACACACACAGCCACTTCGTCACTCTCTCTCTGGGCCTCTTACACACACACACACACAGCCACTTCGTCACTCTCTCTCTGGGCCTCTTACACACACACACACACACACAGAAACATATCAACTCTTGCGTACACGCGCACAGAGACGCACACAGTCTTTCTCACTCTGTCTCCCTTTCACCCATGCTCTCCTATTCTTCCACCCACGCTGACTCTCGTTCTCGACTCCATACACACGCACTTGCTCTCTGGTCGTGAAGGTGGGGGTGAGAGGTCTCTGCTATCCCTAGTCTGCGTCAGTTCAGGTGTCTGTCCGTCAGTCCCCGCATATGCTATGAATATATGGTCAAGAAATGTGCGTTGTGCTTCTTCAGGCACCTCAGATTCACTTATCAAGGGCGGCGAGCCTTAGGCCTCGAGGGTGTTCTTTCACCACGCAACAAGCCTAGTTTATCTCTAACCTTCTTACCACATAGAATTATTTAATACACAAACAAAGAGGGGGACTCTAACCCTCTTGATACACAGGTGGGGCCTCTAACCCTCTTGATACACTGGTGGGGCCTCGAACCCTCTTGATACACTGGTGGGGCCTCGAACCCTCTTGATACACTGGTGGGGCCTCTAACCCTCTTGATACACTGGTGGGGCCTCTAACCCTCTTGATACACTGGTGGGGCCTCTAACCCTCTTGATACACTGGTGGGGCCTCTAACCCTCTTGATACACAGGTGGGGCCTTTAACCCTCTTGATACACTGGTGGGGCCTCTAACCCTCTTGATACACAGGTGGGGCCTCTAACCCTCTTGATACACTGGTGGGGCCTCTAACCCTCTTGATACACAGGTGGGGCCTCTAACCCTCTTGATACACTGGTGGGGCCTCTAACCCTCTTGATACACAGGTGGGGCCTTTAACCCTCTTGATACACTGGTGGGGCCTCTAACCCTCTTGATACACAGGTGGGGCCTCTAACCCTCTTGATACACTGGTGGGGCCTCTAACCCTCTTGATACACAGGTGGGGCCTCTAACCCTCTTGATACACTGGTGGGGCCTCTAACCCTCTTGATACACAGGTGGGGCCTCTAACCCTCTTGATACACAGGTGGGGCCTCTAACCCTCTTGATACACTGGTGGGGCCTCTAACCCTCTTGATACACTGGTGGGGCCTCTAACCCTCTTGATACACTGGTGGGGCCTCTAACCCTCTTGATACACAGGTGTATTTATTACACATCCATTACTTGGCCATCGGTAGTCTCGTATCACTATGACCGATTCTTATAGGCCCTATGGTCTCGTCGGTATTCTTTCACCATGCAACGAGCCGATATTCGATGTGTCACGCGTTCAGGGTTAATCGGGTTTATGGGGAAATGCTGGAATGCAACTCTATTCGTCCCCACGAGATATCCCGTAGCGAACCGCTCTCACAGTCTCATCTCCTAATGTGGTTCCTATATAACTATGCAGAGTTTGGATTTTATCAACAGGTTCTGCCTACCTTTTGTTGGGCGTGCACGAGGTGAGACTGCAGGAACCGGTCCGGTGCTCCGGGGTCCCGAGGTCGCGCCGCTCTCCGTCTCTCGTTTCCCAGTTGCGGTTTAATTCAGAAAAAATCACGTCGGAGGTCACCAAATTGAAGGGAAAAACGGTCTGTCTAGTTACTGGATCAGATAAAATGAGACGGAGAGGTAATAAAGTCTATCGGCACGAGGACCTTGGATTTATTAAGTAAAGTGGCAACGGTTATACAGAGTCATAAAGCGTGAGAAATCGAATATGTCTAAGTCCCTAATCAGCGCTGATGGTTCGTCCAGAGCTTCGCCTCCGTGGAAGGTCTGCTTCAGAAGAAGGTGAAGAGTCTCTGTGTGATACAGTTTTATGCTGTATCCTCCTCTCGATGAGGTGTGTGCGTTTGAGGTGTGTGTGGTTCTGTGTGTTTTTGCTTGACCTTGGCTCCCAGGCCCTGGTGTATGCAAGTGTATCTTCTTGTGTTCCTACTAACGGGGAAGAGCTCCTCAGTGTCTCCTTTGTTCTCGAAGTATCTCTTGTGTGCTCGAAGTATCTCTTGTGTGATGAATTAATGTGGCTCTCCCGTTCTTGAGGATGACTGTTGCATTGTCTGAGTGTTTACCATTTGCCTGCTTGGGAAATGGGGCCTTGGCTCTGGCCTTGACCTGACTATATTAGTAGTTAATACTTACCACCACTTGGGCAGGTTTTTGAAAACATCAACTTCCGGTTGGGGGGAGGGGGGCGGGTGTTTCTAATGACGGCACTTCCGGTTGGTGTTGTTATGTCAAGGGACTTATTGTTATTATGTGTGATTTAATATAGGGCCTACGTTCTCCTCTCCTTATGGGGTCAGTTAGAGTGCAAGCCTGCTAGGTGTCGTGTGATGCGTTTTATGGCCATGTCTCTTCCTCTCTTTACGTGTGTTGTCTTAAGGCCCTTAAGGCACAGCTTTCAATGCATTGTTTTGGTGTATGGTGTTGTTCCTCGTCCCTCTGGTTAACGTCTCCAATAGCCAGAGAGTTACATGTTTACCATCGGGTAGACATCCACATCCACCATAAGCCATCCTAAGTATATTTGTGTGTGTGTGTGTGTGTGTGTGTGTGTGTGTGTGTGTGTGTGTGTGTGTGTGTGTGTGTGTGTGTGTGTGTGTGTGTGTGTGTGTGTGTGTGTGTGTGTGTGTGTGTGAGGTGTTCACCATAAGAGGGTCCGTTTGTGGATCACTTAGACAACATATTAGGAGTTACGACTCCTAATGGGGTATGGTGTTGTTCCTCGTCCCTCTGGTTAACGTCGCCAATAGCCAGAGGACTACATGTTTACCAAATGGTAAACAAACACATCCTCCATAAGCCATCCTAAGTGAATGGGTGTGTGTGTGTGTGTGTGTGTGTGTGTGTGTGTGTGTGTGTGTGTGTGTGTGTGTGTGTGTGTGTGTGTGTGTGTGTGTGTGTGTGTGTGTGTGTGTGTGTGTGCGTGTGTGTGTGTTTTGATATAATAAAGCGTTGAACATTATTATATGTAACCTCTTAATACACATATATATATATATATATATATATATATATATATATAGTGGGCGTCGTATTATAGGGATGAGAATACGGTAAACAAGCCCATAATCTCCTGTATAGTAATATTCTATATAGATAGATAAATAAAGCATATCAGGGTTAAAAAGTGGTGTTCACCATAGGAGGGTCCGATGTTGGATCACTTAGAAAACATATTAGGAGTTATCATGATACTATTATCTGATGTTCTAATAATTTCATTTATTATAAGGGGGGTCTACGTTCTCCTCCCCTTATGGAGTCAACTAGAGTGCAAGCCTGCTAGGGTCGTGTGACGCGTTTTAATGGGATGCCTCTTCCTCTCTATGCATGTGTTGTCTTAAGGCACTTAAGGCACTTAAGGCACAGCTTTCAAGCAATGCTATGGTGTTTGGTGTTGTTCTATGCCCCCTCTGGTTAACGTCGCCAATAGCCGGAGGGTTACATGTTTACCATCGGGTAGACAACCACATCCTCCATAAGCCAGCCTAGGTGAAAGTGTGTGTGTGTGTGTGTGTGTGTGTGTGTGTGTGTGTGTGTGTGTGTGTGTGTGTGTGTGTGTGTGTGTGTGTGTGTGTGTGTGTGTGTGTGTGTGTGTGTGTGTGTGTTGTGTGTGTGTGTGTGTGTGTGGGGGGGTGTGGGTGTGGGTGTGTGTGTGTGTGTGTGTATGTGTGTTTTGATATAATAAAGTGTTGAATATTATTATATGTAACCTCTTAATACATAGCTATATATATTCTATTATTTGCGTTTATTATAAGATATATGTATTAACCTACGTATCATTAGTAGATAGTCTATTGTGTGAATGAGTAGGCGTAGGCCAATGGTATCTAGGCATGCGCACTAACGGCGTGTCTATTGGTCGGGAGGTCATAACACTGGGGGTAGGTGTGTCGGGTATTCTGTGGATCACCTATAGGGGATATATATCGAACCAGTGCAGAATGAAGATAACCCTGATCCTCCAAACATTCTGATCCTCCAAACACCCTGATCCTCCAAAAGTCTGATCGCTAAGCTAAGCTAGTAGACTCGTCATAGCGGCTGCAGAATAAAGGAGAAGAAAGAAAAACAGCTACTACAACCTGTGCAACTATGCCTACTGACTGTAAGTATTCATATGAGTGTAATATGTTATTATTATTATTATTATTATTATATCATGACTATGACCATGTGTATACGTGGCCCATATCTGATTGATGCATAGTTTTTCCGTAGTGATTTCTGACGTCGGCTATGAGAGCTTGAAAAGGCCTCAGGGTCCACGCGCACGTAAGATGATTTCATAGCAACGTATAATATATAGATCCCTCTCACTCTCTATCATTATTATTATTATCGGCTATAATATATGCACATAGAATAACCGCTAAATCGTATGTTTCTGTCGTGTAGCAGGTGCTGATATTCGGTTGAATAATCGAAGAAAGATACTCGGTGATCGGACCAATGTGGGGGCCAGCAGTAGTTATGGTGAGTTATTAGTACACACACTATTATCATACATGTATTACATCTATTTTATTGTGCATTTAATAATGAATAAAAAAAAAATAATAATAAAGACCAGCCAACCCTAACCCCTGTATACTTTTGTTTTTTCTGTTTTTTTTATTTTTATTTATTGGTTTACGTATAGTACCTATCGTGGATGGTGTGAAACAGTGGACCCCTGGATCAAACCGTCTAACCAAGAAAAATCTCAAAAGACCCAATCTAGGACCGGCTCTACCTCTACCCAGCTCGCCGCTAGCAGTGGTGCAACAGCAGATCCCTTATAAAAAGGGACGCAAGGACACCACACATAGTGTTTTAACTCCAGAGAATTTTAACTTGGTTCTCCATGCTGTTATAAATCCTAAAATCGCCCACCACGGGGGTGGATGGTCTGAGTCCAAACAACCGTTGATTGATACATCGGTTGTACCTGTGTCTGAGCCGCCTGCAGAGACCGTTACTGTACAGCCGGATGGAGGCATTCAGCATGGTAGGAAATTAAAGAAAAAATGTATATGCTATAGAGGGGGGGATGAACATGATGGGGTGTGATATTGATTATGTCGATTTCTTTTTTCTATTACAAACAGTCCTTGGAGACCCTCAGGATGCACCACTACCAGAACTGACCAATGAGGATCTTGAGGGTCTTACCGACGTTCCGTTGTGGCCCTCACAGCTGTTGGAACAGCTCGACTTCACTCCCGCTCATTGGATAGACCCTCCAGCTACTTCCGTAGTGGGTACCGCCAGGGCAGAGCCTGTAAACCATCAGCCTGCAGCCCCCGCCTCTGGATCACGACCCATCCTCATCCAGGCCTCTATCCACAATCCACCAGGCACTGTGAGTCGTCCCACCGCCAACGGAGCAGTGGCTACGCTGCTACCCAATGGCTCAGCGGCTGCTGACGAATACATTGCGGGTGGTCCATGTACCAACTGTTGTAAGGATTGTGTCGGTAAATTAACCTTGGTAACTACAGCAGTTGATGTAAACTCCTCAACCATTGGTCGTCAGTGTAAACTGGGTGCATTGTCTGTGAAACGTATTGACAGCAGATTTCAGACTATCGAAGCGCAAACGGCGCAGTCACTCGAGATCATCGGGGAAATCAAGGACGAGCTAGTGCGTTATGGTCTGGCTATAAAATCAATACAGCAGCAGATTTTGGTTGTCGAGGCAGCAGTGCGTGTTAACACTCTGGCCTTGGATAGGGGGCTTCTGATATCTAATATGGCGCGGAAAATTTGGCTAATTGAAACTACGGCGCAGGATAACATCAGGGCCTACAAGGCCATGTCTGCCCGGATGACTATCATGAATGATGCTCTGGATATGCTTACGATGAATCGTTAGTATTTGATTTGTGGTTTTGGGGTGTTCTTTTTATTATTATTTTTTTTGTTTGTTATCTTTTTCGTTTATTCTGTGGAGAGGATATTTTTGTTTTAAACTGAACGTAATAAAAACTTTTTTCTTTTAATATCTGACTAAATAACTTTTATTTTTTATTTTTTATCTATTGGCATAAAAACTATAGCTAAACACAATGCATAAAGCTATTAGCCCCAGAAAAAGGAAATTCAAATCTGTAGACGGTAATCCCAAGAGACGGCGTAGATCTGATAGCGGGGGTAGCATTATGGATGTAGATCTTGAAGAGATGGCTATGAGGTATGATACACCCGGCGATACGTCTGTAGACCGTGTGGGGGGTGGGGGCATGAGTGCTGAAGGTGGTTTAGACATGCGGGAAATACGTGCTGACATAGCTAGAACTAGACGTGTGTTAATTGATGCTGATGTAGGGGGTAATAGAATGACGGAGGCCCTAGACAGGGCTGCTATGATAAATGTTTCGAACGATCCATGTGCAGATGGCGGGAAGATGTGTGTGGGGTTAGATGTCCCCGACACAAGGGATGTGTTGTATGCGGCGGCATACACCAGAGATGTACTTAACACTGTCGATGGGTGGCTGGCTAGTGTACAAGAGAGGCTAGACATAGCCAAGCAGATAGACATAACATCACCGATAGATGTATTGCATGTGTCGCAACGTGACGAAGGGGATGGTGAGGGTTTTCAGGAACCCCTGGAGGCTGCAGGGGGTAGGACTGGTGACTCTATAGAGTCGAATATACAGGACGGTGGCGGGGGTGGTGGTGGTGGTGGCGGTGTTGTTGACGTTGATGGTGACGATGGCGGTGCTGATGTTGTTGGCTGTGGTGATGATGATGATGGTGGTGATGATGGTACACCTGTGCCTATGGCGGCGGGTGATGATGATGACGAGTTGCATACTAGATTATTTCCCCGCTTTAACGGTTTTGAGGTTAGACAGACCATTGATCTGAGAAGTATATCCCTTGAAAATGTACAAGAGGTCCCTGATTTGATCAGGGAGAGGCTGTCGGGGGTTATAACAAACTGTTCACAAAGTACAGCCGACGGTAGTGTCTTAAACGTTGTTTTGAGAGGGCCTTCATTGGCTGCTGATGTGCAGGCTGTGCTCGTGGCGGGTGATGATTACAATGCGGATTTGTTTATGGATCATATTAGCCAAGTCATACAGAGTAACGACACAGGTCTGACGGATGATGTGTTAGAGCTGGTGGTCACAGGGGTCCATAACAAACGGGGTGGTGGGCGTTTGAAGTTAAAATCAATTCCCTATGATGAGATCATAAACAAGAAGAAATTAAATCTCTACACACCTAGTAACACACATAACAATTTGTGTTTCTCACTATGCATGATACATTTTCTGCAGGAGGGGGTAACTGGAGGCAGTACAGTGCCCGACGAGACTAATTTGGAGGCGGCTCGCAAATTACACAGGGAGCTGGGGTACGGTCCAGATCACTCTGTGGGTTTCTCGGATGTTTTCAAATTTGAGAGACATCTAGATGTTAAAATCTTGATATTTCATCATAATGATGCATTCAAGAAGCTGGAGATGTTCCAGACGCATATGGGCCAACATCCTAAAACAATATGGTTGTACCTGCATGATAACCATTATCATTGTATAGTGAACCGCACGGCTTTCTTTGGTACGCGATATGTGTGTGAATATTGCTACAAGGCCCACGAGACAATTCTATTCCACAAATGCCCGATCCATTGCAATGTGTGTCTGACAGTGTGCGATAGCCAGGGAGGTCGTACTATAAAGTGCACGGACTGTAGTCGTATATGCCGCTCGCAGGTCTGCTATGCCATACATAAGCAACATTCGGCCGTACATAAAATGATACCGTGTGAAAAGATCAAATACTGTAATCAGTGTTGTAGACAGTATATCATACCGAAGAAGAAAAAGAAGAGGGGGGAGGAGGAGGAGGAGGAGGAGGAGGAGGAGGAGGAGGGGGAGGAGGGGGAGGAGGGGAAGGAGGAGGAGGAGGCCTATAAAGGGCATGTATGCAGCGTGTCAAAGTGTCATCACTGCGGTGAACCGATACTCAGCGACACTGTGCATGAATGTTTTATTCAGCCGTACGACCGCCTTAAGAAACGCAAGCGCAAGGGTCGACGCAAAGGTCGGGGGAACCGTTATACGACGGCTGCACCTGTAGATGATGATGATGATGCTGATAATAGCCGTTTATCTGATGATTACATATTTTATGATTTCGAAACGCGCGTGCATGAGGGTCGACACGAAGCAAACTTTGTGGCTGCTAAGACTTCTGAAGGCGAGGAATGGTATGCTAGCGGTACAGATTGCGTGGGAAAGTTTGTGAGACGCTACAGAACAGGGGCTTATAGGTTGTTTACATTCATTGCGCACAACGCATCAGGCTTCGACAGCTATCTCGTTCTGGAATACATGACCAAGCAGGGTATTGTACCCTTTATAGTCATGAAGGGTAGCAGAGTCGTTATGATGCGCGATGATGCCTACAGCCAGAGATGGGTCGACTCATTCAGCTTTTTCCCCATGCGGTTGGCTAAAGCACCGGAGGCGTTGGATTTTGAAGATATGGCGAAAGGTCATTTTCCTCATAAATTTAACACGCGGGCCAACGAGTCTTATGTCGGTGCATACCCTGAGATCTCATATTATGGTTATGATTCCATGACTAGCGATCAAAAGACAGATTTCGCTTTATGGTACAGATCTGTAAGGCACAAAAAATTTGACATTCAGAAACAGCTGCGCCGCTACTGTGTCAACGATGTGAGGATCCTGCACACGGCGTGCGGGATCTACAGGGAAAATTTCATAGAGTGTGCAACTATAGACCCCTTTGCATATGCCACTCTGGCTTCGGCGTGCATGGCCACCTTCAAAAAGTCGTTCTTGAAAAAATACGTCTTGGCGTTGACCTACGAGGGGGTCTATCGGAAAAAGCAAAAGTCGTTCTCATGTGCATCCATCCAGTGGCTTGAATATCTATCCCACTCCAATAACCTGGAGATTCAGCACGCTCTCAAGCATGGGGAGGCTGAATATGGTCCATTCTTCCTAGATGGATATGCCCCGGCTATAAACACAGCCTATGAATTTGCAGGATGCTTTTATCACGGGTGTGAACGGTGCTACAACGCTGGTCATAAGAATCCTGTCGTCAATAAGACCTATGGTGAATTATGGTTGCAGTTTCACCTCAAAATCACGGCCCTCAAAAGAGATCATGGCTTAAGAGTTGTGGTCATGTGGGAGTGTGAGTGGCACAGACTGAAAAAGACAGATGCTACAGTGCAGGCCTTCTTGGCTACTCTGAAGATACAACCCAGGATTGATCCTCGCGACTCTCTCTATGGGGGTCGCACCAATGCCATCAAAATGTACCACAAGGTCGAGCCCGGTGAGAAAATACGCTACTATGACTTTACCTCTCTCTACCCCACAGTACAGGCCCGCTGTCCATATCCTATAGGACACCCCAAGATCATTTTCAGGAATTTTGGTCCTTTGGACGGGTATTTCGGCATCGTCAAATGCACTGTGTTGCCCCCCAGAGGTCTTTACCATCCTGTGCTCCCTTACAGGTGTCATGGAAAGCTGATGTTTCCCCTCTGTGGTACATGTGCCACAGAGCTCAATCAGACAGACGCATGTCATCACGGCGACGATGAAAGGGCTCTGACAGGTACATGGGTGACTTTAGAGGTAGAAAAGGCCGTGGAAAAGGGGTACGTGATAATACAGATGCATGAAGTATGGCACTACCCCAAGCAGTCAAAGTCTCTGTTTAAAGGGTATGTCAAAACGTTTCTCAAGCGTAAACAGGAGGCTTCAGGATACCCCAGCACAGTGGATACTGCGGAGAAACAGCAGGCATATGTGCAAAACTATCTGGTTAAGGAAGGCATACAGCTGGATCACGACAACATGAGCGTCAACAAAGCCATGCGTAATTGCAACAAGTTGATTCTCAACAGCCTGTGGGGTCGCTTTTCGCTACGCCCAGACCTACCCACTTGTGAGCTAATTGCAGCACCTGAAAGGTTCACCCAGCTCATGTTCAGCGACAGCTATCACATTAGCCACTTTTGTTTTGTTTCTGATGAGGTGGCCCTTGTACAATGGAAACACAAAGATGCCCGTCTCGAAAGGGCTCGGGATGTTAACGTGATTGTGGGGGCTGTGACTACGGCCCATGCCAGGCTCATGCTCTATGACCTTCTAGACAAATTACAGGAGCGTATCCTCTATTGTGACACAGACAGCATCATTTTTGTTTCTAAGGAGGGTGATTGGGTACCCCCTTTAGGTCCTTATCTGGGCGACTTGACCGACGAGATAAATGATGGCGATCGGTACGGTACCGCGCAGGAGGATTACATTAGCGAATATGTCTCAACAGGTCCTAAAAGCTATGCCTACCACACACGTCAGCACAAGTCTGTAGTCAAATGCAAAGGGGTGACTTTAAATGCAGCAAATGCTATAGTGGTCACCCAGCAGACACTGAAATGTCTAATCGATGATTTTGTCAACAATCGACCACAAACCCGCGACATCACCACCACGGTAGATACCATTCAAAGGAATAAGAATAAGCTTCTGCTTAAAAACGCTACTGTGGTTAAACGACTTAGGGTGGTTTACAACAAACGCAGGGTTTTTCCCGACTACACCACGCTTCCTTATGGCTATTAACCATTTTGTTTTATAGCGTCCAAATGATCCCTGTTTTTCTTCTTCTTCTTCTTCCACATAGTTTTTTATGTCTTTTTATATTATTCATTTTGTATTTTGAGGTGGTATGCATATTGTGTTATGTTGTGCTGTGTTATGTTATTAACTATTTGGTTTTGATTTATTGTTTTCAAATTGATCCATGTGTTTTTCTCCTTTTAATCTTTTTTATTTGAATCATACATTTAACAATCATGTTAAATGTATATGTATCATGATGTATATGTATATACTTTTATACTCGTCATGCATTAATGATGAATGTGTTAATAATCATGCATGTGTTAATAAAGAATGTTAACTTTCACATGTTTCACTGTTCTATGGTCACAAGGCAGCCGGCCGTCAGAGGGGATGCACACAGACCGCAGAGATGGCTGTTGCACACGCTACGTTTGATCCTAGGCTACAGCACCCGTTCAGCATGGTAGTATCGGGACCGTCAAACAGCGGCAAAACCTACTTTGTCAAAACAGTCATTGAAAATATGGATCGGTTATTCTCAGAAAAGATTGAAAATATAGTATATATTTATTCATGCTGGCAGCCCATATACGATGATCTGCTTAAAATAAGGAACATTCACTTTATAGAAGGGATCCCCAAATCTCTATGCGATGATACAGTCTTACCAGTCCATACTAGAAATCTGCTCATTATTGACGACTTGATGAACGACGCATGCAATAATTTAGAGGTTCAGTACGTTTTTACCAAATATGTACACCATCGTAATCTCAGTTGTATGTATCTGGTCCAGAATTTATTCATGCAGGGTAAAACCAGCCGTACAATTAGTCTAAATACCAATTACATGGTTTTGTTTAAGAACCCACGTGACAAATATCAGATTATGCTGATAGCCAAACAGATGTTTCCGTGTAAGACAAAATATTTTCTAGAAGCCTTTAACGATGCTACCGACATGCCTTATGGGTATCTGCTTGTAGACTTTAAAGCCATGACCCCAGACAACATGAGACTTAGAACAGATATATTGTCGGACCGGCATGTTGTATACACTCAGAGAGTAAAGTGATTAGCCCCAAAAGACCATGTCCTCACGTATAAGCAGAAATCGTGAACGTCTTAAGCAACTATATAAAGCACCTCCAGCACAGCGTAAAGCTATCCTCAGGACAGCCAACACCGACTTTATCAACTCACTGTGTGAAATAGCCTTGAACATTTTACAAGGCAAAATACCACTAACCCCCCGTCAGCATACGAAATTGCGTAGACGAAAGAAGGACCTCAGAATACTCGCCAATAAAAATGTACTAATATCTAGAAAGAAAAGACTAATTAATCAGACTGGTGGATTTCTTCTACCCCTGCTGTCTGTGGCCGTACCGTTGTTTACAAGCCTGTTCTCAAGAGGAGGGTGATTATAATGGATCATACGCACAAGATGTATCTAGTTCCTCAACATCAACTCGATGCCTTAAAGCATACCCAACCCAGGGATTCTGTTAGACAGACTGCTGAAAATGAGCTGGATAAGGCCATTGCGACGGTGTTGAACACTCCCGATACAGACCTATATGAAAAAGCTGCCAGGTACGGAGCGGTCCTGCAGCGTTATCTATCCATGGTGAAACAAGGACAGCGTGAGCATGGAGAATTAACTCTGTCACTTGCGGATGGGGGCCCAGTTCATACACCTGTGGCGGCACAGTATGGTGTTGATGACGATGATGGCATCGGCGATCATATTTATAAGGATATAATGAAACATATACCCGTCAGAAGCAAGAGCAACACCAGACATATCCTGGACTCTTTAAAGAAATCTAAAAATGTCTCATGGACGGACAAGGGGGAACTCGTTTTACAAGGCGAAACTATTAAGGGGTCCCATATGTTTGATCTGTTAAAGAATGTTACCGCCCCATACCATGTTGTCGAATCTGTCAGACCACAGGGATGGAATGTATTTCTGAAATTTTTAGCCAGTAATAATATACCTCTATCGGCTATCCCTAATAAACAGCTCAGACAAACTGTAGACATGTATAAGTATACACCCTCAACTATGGGTGACTCTGCGGCGGCAGCTATGCCTGTCTCATCTGGTAAAAGGAGGAAACGTAATCAGACATTGCCATCTATTACCTCCCCTGGAATGCCTATGGCCGAGTGGATACCATTTTGATTTTCTTATGTATCTTTATGTATATGTTATAGCCGTAAAAATAAAAGAAAAAACAGTACGACTGGAAATGTAATCAAATCATTGTTTTATTTTTTATTATCATACCAAACACAACACATGTTACGTGCTACATCCGCATATACATGACTGCACACATGACATATCATGTTCATCACAGACACTAGGTTGTACACGGCCAACAAAATCATAAACCTTTTCATCATTACGGGGTAGATTATCTCCGTACATTTTCAAAAACTTTTGATAGGATACACCTTTTTGCATATTAAACAAGAAAAAAACACAATGTTGCCCACATGCGGTACTTGATGGATCTTGGACCTGTTGTGTAGAATGAACTACATCTATACAGTGCTGATCGAGAAAACGCTGTATGGTCTCAGGAAACTCAGAGTATGAGGGAGGGTTGCCGTAGGAGTCGAAAAAGTATCCCTGGCTCTCAGCCGTAATATATATAGCTAGCCAATGGGCCCCGGCCATGTGTGAAGGTTCGGTGTTGATCACCAGCATTGCAGGCCTCTGACGAATTTCCCGGGGTAGATGATTACACGGCAACGCACCAAGAAAATAAGCCTTGTGGGCCATTTTCTGACACACTGCTGTCAGCTCTATAGTATTCATATCGCAACGTCTTTTCAGTAATAGTCCAACAACACCTGCCGTCTATTTGATATCTCTATAACAGAATCATAAACTGCATAACATATCAAATTGACCGTTGTAGCCAGCGCTGCTCTAAATCGTGCTTCTAGCCTCACATTCCCTGTTCGGACTAGCGATACATGTTGTCCACAACCCTCGTCCGCCTCAAGGTTGAAACAAAATAATGCATACCCATCTCCAAATTCCTTATGATTAATTGCTATTTCTCTATCTTTGAGCTGACGACCTGTAGCCTGAATGAGCTGAAAATATTCTCGGGTGTACAGTCCGTTTCTAAAGTCAGGCTGGAAGGGTTTAGCAGGATAGGCCTGACCGTCGCAGTATAGGGATAAAAACTCAATGCCGAAATGCTGGAATCTGAAAGGATTCCTAGCGTAACTCCCTGTGAATGCTTCGTTATTCACAAAACCTATAATAACCATCTTGGGTATTTGTCCTAGAAATAGATTATCCTGTGTGCATATTCTGCTGCCTGCAGCAATGGATACATTCTTTAGACACACCCTATCAACGGGGTATTTGACATTAGCTTGGTTTAACGCCCTGGCATGGGCCAGCTTGATGCCTGGTGCTATCGCTACCTTTTTAATGAAAACATTTGCAGACACTATAGATACACGGTAGTCCGCAGCACCATCGGACATCAGACAGAAATTATTTTTTGCTCTAATGAATCTCATGCGTAGATCAACTCCGTTAATCAACAGTTTCTCCTGAAAAAACATATCGACGTGTATAGGGGCTATTAGTTCGACTATACGACTTCGACCCGTATATTCGCTCCTAGTCGTTAAGCCTAGATTGAGGCCTCCAGGAAGAATATCGTCCATATGACCGTGGGTGTCTTTCTGGAATAGACCACATCCAAATTGGGTGTCTAATGTCCCGTTTCCATAGTTTAGCAAGCATTCTATAATGCCTCTGTACGGATAGGTGTTTGACGACTGGGTGATAAGCCTATCACCCAGAGTAATATCTACTTGGGAGAATAACGTGCATCCTGGATAGTTAATCAGTCCCACGGGTGCCGCCGGAGCCAAGTCTGTTCCATCAGGATTAGTAATCTTGATCCTCAGGTGTAAATATGTATTGTTTAGGTCTATATAGTCTTCGCTACTGGCCGATACAAAGAACTCTATGGGTCCACCATCTGTTAGCTGCCGATAGCGGGGGTATTTCAATATATGTACTTTTTTCTATCGAAGTCTGCGTCATCGGCAGGGAGAAGAGATCCAGTTCGCTCTTAATACATTCGTCTGACATGTTATGTAGCAACGCCATTGTTATTCAGCCCCTGCTATACTAGATGAATATATCGTTAGCCGCCCCTCTAAAACGACGGTTTGACACCTTCCTGATCCTTTTAGGTTTGGCTCTCTTTTTGATAGGTGCCGCTCTTTTATTCTGTTTACGACGTCGTGCCGGTGCACGGGTACGCCCAGCCCCTATAGGAGGATACTTTGTTGCTCTTCTGGCATATACCCTCATGCCTGACCCCTGCTGTTTGGGCGTAGATGCAGCATGGGCTATGTTGGTCATAACGTCGCCTATAATATGTTTAGCAGCAGTCTTCAGATGAGGCTTTGCTATGCTAACTCCTCGCCTAAGTAACGGAATAGCCATTCTAAAGAGGCTACGGAACATCCCTCCGATGCCGGCTCCATATTGTGTGCTGCTACCCTCATAGCCAGGTAGCCCACTCCCTGCTTGGTTTAAATAATACTGAACATATTTGTTCTCGTCGTAAGGCGGTCTATACCCCCTCATCCCTAGATAGAGCTATGAATTCTACTGTTTTACAGGTCTAAAATGCAGCTTGAGTATCACTTTACCATATGTGAATTTTATATTTGTATTCTGGTCAGACTTTAGATCGATTTCAATATCTCCAAGAGGGTCTCGGGCTACGTGTACGTAATGCGGCTTGTCGAACATGTGAATGCAGTGTCTCCTGCTGGTGTCGGTTATATTAATACTCCTTAGCAGGGGGACATAACTATCTCCGACCAACTGATGGTCGACAATGTCGCTATATATGAACATGTTGTAACACCCCCCGTGTATATCGGTGGGATGGGGGGCGTATGTTGCATACGTTTTATGGGCTGGTAGCTTGACCCCTGCATCGAAACCCAACATAGCAGCCAGTTTTCCTCTAAAGACGATAGATAGGTGATCGTCTCCTTCTACATAAATGCGGTTTCTAATACCTTCATGATGTAGTATAACGCTACCGCCAGGATTATATTTGGCCCAAGTCTTGTTGATTTGTAGTAATAACGATCCGATACTCTCATAAAGTCCACCAACTAATAGACATGATGTCCTATGACCCGTTTTACTATTGGCAACGGTCATAGTAGCGTCCTCGGCAGGAAAACTATGCCAGCTGCATGGGTACTGAGCTTCAATTAGGCCTACTTCATAGGGCTGCTTGGTGTGTATAGATTTTGCTAATTTAGTTCTAAAATTCCATATCTTATTTTGTGGGTAGATCCCTAGCGATGCATTACTCGCCAGAGTCACATAGAAACCCCCAGACACCTCCTTATCCATAGTACACTCTGGCTATACTGGGTTGTATGTCTCTTTACGCGTCGACTAGTGTCTTTTCAGAAACCCATGAATTGAAGGCATCCGGCCATCCCAGCCATTTGACATATAATAGATTCTTAGACCCCGCCCTTTTTCTATCTATAATCTTTTCTATTTTATACACTTTGTTTTTAGACACTATAACTTTTTGTAGCTCTTTTTCATAAAATGTTCCCTGGACGGGGGCGTCTGCATAGTCATGCAGCTTATAGACTGGAGGATACCTCGCTATGCGCTGCGATATTACAAAATATTCATCTGTAAATGTCTGCTCATACCCCTTTCGAAATGTAGCTCTGGCTTTTGAAATTCTAACCGTGTCACCAACATCATATCTAAACACCACCAACGGCTCTTGAGTGGTTTTGTATAGTGTGTTAAACACCATTTTCTCATTATTTTTATCAACACTGACAGGTGTCATTTTTATCGATCTATGGTATGAATGGTTATAAGCATGGACCATATCCTGTAGTTTATCCACATATCGTTTGGAGTTGGCAGCTGTTAAATATCTCCACATGCGGGTTTTCAGAGTCCTGTTGAAGCGCTCCACTATGCTGGCCTTGGTCTCGTTAGATGTAGAGAAATGGTTGACATTGTACCGCTCCATCAAACGCTGAAAGATCTTGTTATAAAATTCTTTGCCAGCGTCAGTCTGCAATTTATCGGGGGTACGCCCTTCGCTGAGAATATCATCAAAAGCTTTAGCGACGTCGATAGCCCTCTTGGACGGTAATGGACGAACCCATGCATGTTTTGAGAATACATCGATGCACGTCAACAGAAAATGCACACCATCATTTTCGGGTGCGTACTCTGACATATCCACTAAATCAGCCTGGAACTGTCTATCTACCCCACTAACCAATACTCTATTTCTGCGGAAATGTATCGGTGCAGGTACATGCAGAGTGTAGGGATCCTGTTTCAGCAGCCATTTCTTGATATATTTTAGAGGAGGTACTACACCCTCACTATGCGCGAGGGCTGTTTGTAGCTTATTGATACCTCCGTAACCCCCTGGTCCAGCGGGGTCATAATAAGTCTTATGCAGCCGTTTATCCATGTCTTATGACTGCAACAAAAACGAATACTGAAACACTGATCAGAGTTATCCATCCTTTTATTTAAAATTTCTGGCCACGCGATACAATGCGCAGATAAAGTTTACAGGCAGTTTTATTTCTCTGCACCATTTTACAAGACATCATGCGAGCAGTTCTAATACCCTCGGCGTTTGAGGGATTATTCAACTTCAAGACATCCGATACAAAAGCACATATACACATGACATGGCCGACGGTAAAACAGTCACCATTGGGGAAATGGGTAAATACTTCAGCTAACATTTGATCAGTAGGTTTATCATACAAGAATTTCATGACCAGATCATTCCAACCCTTATACGTACATTTGATATAAGCATTATGTTGGGCATACGTATCATTTTCTATGGCAGCATACATCAAAACGGATAGTCTATCTGATACAATCTTGCTATCCGCATCATAGGCATAAGAAAACAACACCCCCATTATAAACGCCACCCACCACCACCAGGCTTTGGTTTGCCAAATGACAATGTAGGACGCCACATTTGTATGGCTTCATGTATCAGAAGCAGATGTTCATCGGACACTTCTACGGCAGCCAGTGAATCCAGTTTTTCGGTATCATAGGTATTGCCTATTAAATCACATAGAAAAGATTCGACCACGCCATAGATTTTTCCGGGGGACACAGTCAACCCTGTAGTCTTCTTTAAAACAGTTTCTAAAAGTAACAGGAAGGGGTGTCTGTCCAGGATAACACAAATGTCCTGGTAGTGGGATTCGTAGTGATGACGTGACGCTCCCTGCAGGCATGAATGGCCTCGTTGACTTGGACAATCACACTGGCATCCCCAGCAGACCGCTTGCTTCTGATGGCTGATGATGGCTACCACACAGAGCCCCGTGGTAAATCGCAGAACAGCCAGCGATGGAGGGTTTAAACGGATCTGTGTTGATACAGGCCATCCGTCATCTCTCATAGCTGTGTCCACCTCCAGCTCACTGTCCTCGCCGGTGTGTAGGAAGGTCAGATTCAATCCGGTCAGATAGACGGCATACTCGTGAAGCCAGTGGGGTCCGGGTTGTACAGCCTTTAAATCAGCAGTCTCCATAGCCACACCCCCACCTTCCACATGTTCATCATTGTCCTGTGCTGCATAGCGTATCAGAATATACCATTAGAATATGAACAAAAACAAAAACACACAATGCGCATATTATAAACAACCTATCAAAAACACACTTAGTAATACTAGCATGTAGCCCACTTTCTTATACCTCTAAGACATTTTCTAGTGCTAACATAGCCCTAAACATACTCAAACACACCATATACCCCCTCATCATCACCAGTCGGCTCAAACAGGCGCATTCTGTATTCATCAGATGTGCGCCCTGGCTCTTCATTCGTCTTAACCAATGAATCAATCTCTGCAAAAATTCCACGTAGTGATGACAAATCAGCCCACTGTATGAAAAAGACATTATCAAAATAATCAGCAGCTTTTAAACCACTGTTGCGTAGAGGAGAGCTACCAATGCAAT
The DNA here is from genome assembly GCF_026213295.1 of Gadus chalcogrammus. Taxonomy (NCBI): domain Eukaryota; kingdom Metazoa; phylum Chordata; class Actinopteri; order Gadiformes; family Gadidae; genus Gadus; species Gadus chalcogrammus. The sequence continues at coordinate 28,671,054 of NC_079426.1, forward strand.
GCATATCATAGCACTGTGGTAGCTCGTCTGTATCAACACCGCGTCTGAAAAAAATGAACTCCTGGGGTCTCTTTGTATGATGGTTTGCATCCATGCGATGAAGCCTCGATTCATGCTGAAAAGTCCATTGGAATACATGGGTTCCTACATGCCAGGTGCCCCTGACACCGTCTAGCATGGGGCATAAAATCTCAAAGAAAAAATTCCACTCATGAACGTTCAACCGCCACTCTGTAGCACAATCTTTAACTCTCAAAATTATCCATCCATCGACCCGCGATATTACGTACTCCAAGCCGTATTCGCCAACGTGTGTGAATGAATCCCCAGCAGTCCGGTCTCTCAATCCTGGAACAGGCCTCGACTTTTTGAGCGGAGCATTTAGCAGTGCCTCATCACCACACCTATTGACATAGTTAGACACAGGTGTACTAAAGCCGGACATACCCTCAGACAACTGGCTTTCACCGTCCACAATGCTCGATGCAGAGTAGTCCTTGGCGGGAGAAGACAGGGGCGACAGGGTGCGAGGGTCCCTATACATCCAGTTAGCGCTGTTTGATCCTTGGGTATCTTCTGATGAGCAGTCCATGTTTGAACGAAAAGAACACTGACGACAATCTGTTGAATGCTATGACCCTACAGCAGGCGTCTCACCCCTTTTTAAACTATTTGAGGTACACACCCACAACACCAACCGGAAGTGCCGTCATTAACACCACCCCGCCCCCCTCCCCCCAACCGGAAGTTGATGTTTTCAAAAACCTGCCCAAGTGGTGGTAAGTATTAACTACTTATATTATCATGTTTGTGTTATGTGTTAAAAGTTGACTATATTGTAATGTGACTGCCATGTTATGTGCTCATCAGGCTAGGGTAGGAGTTAGCTATATTTGTAATGTACATGTGATGTACTCAGCAGGTTATTTTTCCCAACACTACAATAAACTGTGTTACAGGTATAGCCTAGTTTTTAAAAAGATGAGCTACATCCAGTCTAGTGATATGAGGAGCTGATACATGGACAACATATCTTGTTAAGCCTCTTAGGATATCTTACCTTCACTTATAAATTCCAAATAAGTAAAGCTGGCGTGCAATTTGATGTACTTCTTTACACTGAGGTATTTCACTTTCAGCAACATGTCCTAAAACTGCACCTGGTGGCGAAAGTAGGGGAAGGGGGTGAAATTAAACTATATTACCATATATTTAACCCATGGTTTAAGTGGCAATAAAGTTTGTTGCATACAATAATGTGCGCTTAACATGCTTCCTACTTTATATAACAAAACATCCTTAGTACATTGATAAATGCATTTATTACATTTGAAACCGGCTTTTCTAACACATGCACAGCTCTGTCTGACATATTGCTATCCATAGCTTGTTGGTAGTCGTTTTCATATGGCATGCTAGGCTAGAAGTTGCATCATATAAAATATCGGCGGCATCGACGACCCTCCCTCCACTGACATATTTCGTTTAGTGTAAAACACTGAATAGTAGCCTATTTCGCTGAAGCCAAAGCAAAGTGGAAAGTGTTCCCTTTGTTCATGCTAATTACTGCTTCCCTTACTATTAGCAAGCAATCAATACCTATACTGCGTTATCCTTATGCGTTTGGTCAAGCAGAGTTAGGCGTAACTACGACGACAAAACTTGACTTAAACTGTCTTTATATAAGATTCTTACCTTTTTAACAGAATATTCCTGACAAGAACGTTCTCTCTCCCCTTTACAGCTATGTAAATGAGCAAAGTGCAATTATCTGTCGAGCTCACCTTACCACAAGCTGCCAGCTACTAACGTTATGACAAATTCAAATTCTAACGTCTGCATTTTTCGAGAGTACCCCCCCCCCCCCCCCCCCCCCTTCATTCAAAAGGAATAAAATGGCTCGCATTTATTTTAAAACACTGTTAAGCACTTATTATATGTACATTTATTTTCTCTGTATAAACCTGTGGAAGATGGTCAGCTTTACTTAGGCTAAGGAATCCTGGCATTTAGGCTACCAGACAGTTTATTAGTAGCGTAACCTAAGCTTCCACATTGGCAAAATGTTGCGTGCTTTAGATAAATACCGTTATTAAAAATGATTTCAAATATTTAGGCCTAATTATGATTTTAATTAAAACAAACTTAAATTCTAATGTATGGTTCTTACCTTAACAAACTCCACGATCGATCTCGACACCAAACTTCTAGCAGCCTCTTCATGCCCAAGAGCGCGTAAAAACCGGATGTAGAAATCAACTCCAAATAAGTGATGGGTATTGACTCCTTGAAATAACCCCAGCTACAGAGCGTTTTCAGCACTGTAAGTGTTACAATAACTCTAAAATCAACACTTGTTAACTCTGAATAGTTAACACCGAAGATTTTAACTCAAATTAACACTACCGATTTTGCTGTGTGCACACGCGCGTGTGCGTGCTGTATTGTATGCATTTATCTTTTGAGTTTTATGTGTCAGCATAATCACGAAACATTGACTGAGCGACTCACTGTCTCCGACAGCAGACAGGGCCCTCAGAAAGGACCTGTCCCAGGTCACGGGGAACACAAGGACCCGGTTGAGGGGACTCAGGGAGCTCTGGGCTGAGACCCTTACCATCGCCCTGCTGGATCAGGAGGAGGAGAAGCCTCTGGGCCGCCCTTCAGGCTTGAACCCCTTCACTGGCCAGACCGCCCCGGACCGAGGCCAGACCGCCCCGGACCAAGGCCAGACCGCCCCGGACCACGGCCAGACCGCCCCGGACCGAGGCCGGACCGCCCCGGACCGAGGCCGGACCGCCCCGGACCAATGTGGACTTGGGCGGGACCCATCCGATGTTTGAGGTCCATACTTTGTCTGGGCCCAGGTGAATTTATAAAAAGTATGTACGTCAACATCTGATGGCACCCGACCAGGTCGACATCAATGTGACATCACACAGGAGGGAAACGCAGCTTTGTCGGAGCCCGGGTGAATTTAAACAAAGTAGTCAAACATCTGATGGGACTCAACCAAGTCCTCATCGGTGTTGCATCACACTGAGGTGTGTAATGCTTTGTTTAAATTCACCTGCGCTTGGACCAAGCTGCGGTTTCTCTCCAGTGTGAAGTCACATCGATGTGGACTTGGTCGGGTCCCATCCGATGTTGGACGTACACACTTTGTTTCAATTCGCCTGGGCCCAAATGCCAATTCTTGTATATAAAATCGAATAAAATATGTTTGCCGGCGGTTGTTTGAGGGAAAGTAATAGCTAAAACCTCTAAAATAAAGAAACTTAAAGCAGAGGCGTACCAGAACCACTCTTTAAGATTAAGAGAACTGGAACAGCAATATCAAAAGACAAACAACCCGAATATATGTAAAAAAATTAGGGATACCCAAACTAAGATAAATTATATATTAATGGACGAATATGGAAAAAATAACATATTTATGAAACAAAATTATTATGAAATTGGCCCAAGAGCAACTAAACTCCTAGCAAAACGTATACAAAAACAACAAGCAGTTAATACCATACATACAATTAAGGATCCATGCACCAATGAGACGATAGACGAGCCGGAAAATATAGAAAGAGTATTTAGGGGGTTCTATGAAAAATTATATACACAACCGGCTGCTGCGAACGAGGAAGAAATTAGAACCTTTTTAAACTAATTGGATTTACCGTCAATTGGCACTTACCAAAATGACAGATTAACAGCAGACATTACAAGGGAAGAGATTATTTATGATATAAAATCATTGAATAACAATAAATCTCCAGGGAGCGATGGTTATCCTGCAGAGTGGTACAAGATTTTTAAGGAGGAACTGCTACCAGCTCTCCAGACTTCCTTTAATTGGACTCTAAAAGAAAACAAAACACCACCAACATGGGCCGAAGCAATTATATCAGTCATTCCAAAACCAGGCGAAGATAAGGATAGATGTGAAAATTATAGACCGATCTCAATACTAAATTTAGATTATAAACTATAAACGTCAATTATCTCTAAAATAATAAATACCTTCATTACAGAATTAATTGACGAAGATCAAACGGGATTCATATCGGGCCGCCAAACCCAAGATAGTATACGCCGAACTCTACAAATAATTGACAATGCAAGAAGAGAGAAACAAAGCACTGTACTGGTTAGCATTGACGCGGAGAAGGCATTCGACTGTGTGAATTGGAAATTCCTTTATCAGGTGTTGGAACGATTGAGATTTAATACTAAATCAGTACAATTGATTAAAACACTTTATCAAAAACCCTCTGCTAGAATTAAAAGTTTGTCCAAGAAAATATATCTACAGAGATCGACCAGACAAGGATACTGTATGTCGCCGATCCTGTTTGCGATTTTCATTGAGCCCTTAGCTCAAGCAATCCGACAAAATAAAGAACTTAAAGGGGTCACGATTAAGGGTATAGAACATAAATTGGGACTTTTTGCTGATGATTTAATAGCTTTCCTCGAACAACCCAACACGTCGCTCCCTAATTTGATGAAGCTACTACACACGTATGGCCATCTGTCAGGATATAAAATTAATGTTTCCAAAACACAGATTTTATCGTTGAATTATACCCCACCAAAAGAGATCATGGAAATATATGACCTTAAGTGGAACCTAAAGTCAATTCAATATTTGGGCTTTACGATCACTAAAAACTCCACCGACCTATATAAAGCAAGTTATAACAATTTAGATCAAGAAATAAAAAAAGATATAGCAAGATGGTCTCCCCTCCCACTTGATCTAAACTCAAGAATTTAGATAGTTAAGCTTAATATATTGCCCAGATTTCTCTATCTATTCCAATCTTTACCAATAGAGGTCCCCAGGGGTCAATTTGCTAATTGGGACAGAATGATTTCCAGATTTGTCTGGGGGGGGTAAAAGACCTAGAGTCAGATGCAAAACTCTTCAGCTAAGGAAAGAGAGAGGAGGTATGGGTCTTCCAAAATTAAAGGAATACTATTATGCTGCTCAATTGAGACCTGTGTACTGTTGGTGTAGGTCAGAATTTAGAGCAAAATGGAAAGACATAGAAAGAGAAGTAAACCAAATTCCAATTCAACATTTCATTGGAGATAACAAACTATACAAAGAACTAAAAAATAAAATGGACCGAACAACAGTACACACGCTAGGTCTATGGTTTAAAATTTTGAAAGTATATAAGATTCAGAATGACATTAATATATTAAAATGGGTAGCACATGATAGAAATTCCAAACCTGCATTGTATGATCCAGGATTCAAGCACTGGGTAACAAAGGGAATAACAACTTGGTGTGTTTTGGTTAAAGACGGGAGGCTGGAGAGTTTTGAAAATATAAGAAGAAAATATGAATTGGGAGCTCATGAATTCTATAGATACCTTCAAATGAGGGACTATTTCAAAAGGGAAATCGGGTCAGATTCTCCCAAGGAGGTGAACGGTGTCATCCAAATCATAATAAAAGCATATCAGGAAAGTAACATAAGAATAATTTCGGCAATGTTTAGAGTTTTGAATACTAACGACAAACATTTAACTAAATATATTAAGACGAAATGGGAAAAAGGACTCATTGTAAATAATTCTTATGAAGGTCTGTTAAAATAACCACTTTCTCCATGCTTTTATTTTGATACTGTATTTTGCCGTCATGGGTCTTTTATTTTGACGCAGGAAGTTTGAATCTACAGTAGGTAACTTGACTTGAAGGAGATCGCGCGAAAAGGTTATTACGTGTAATTACGGAAGGAATTCAGGCTACAAACGGTTGCTCTGCATAACAATTTGTAGTAATTAATAAGTGCCTAGCTGGAATGGGAACAAGGTATTGTGTGTTTAATTTGTTTAAGACTTTATATTACTTAAAATGTGTTTAAATGTGTTGTTGCTGTACAGCCGCGCTAATGTTATCTTCATGGCGATAGTTGTATATGTGTAAGAGCTAATTAATGTTATTTATCTGTCCTGTAGCTCTTACGGTGTTTATGAAGAAAGATGTGAAGAAAGGAATATTTATGCTCAAAACAAGGCTGACGGCTGAACGTAAATAAAGGCTTCTGAAACATCTGTAAGCTTCACCATTGTCCGGCTGGGGTTCGCTACAGTAAGAGCTTGACCCACATCGATTCGACGACTTTTTGCCGCCATGACGGGTCACGACGGAGGGTCTTCACTGCATGCCTGCTGCTGTTGCTGCTACATCGCCCCATGCTGTTCACATGGAGTCATCGAGCAGCACATGTTCCTGCATGTCAACGCATGATCCACTACGGCAATCCGGGCAGCGGTCTCGTGGATTCGGTGCATTGGTCAAGTACAGTCGCATTCATTGACGCAGAACTGAGCATTACCCAATATCATATGGTCTACGGTACTTCCAATGAGGTGAGCTACACATTAACAGCTTCTTGAACTGAACCAGAGAACATTTAATGCTCACCTGCTCATCTGCAACGAAGGAACTGTTGATACGTTTATACAGACGGACACATTCATGTGGACTCTTTATAATTAAGGACATTTAAAAAAAAAAAAAAAAAAAAAGGGGGAAATTGAACTGCATTTCATGCTATCTGAAAATTTTGCTTATAATGTTATTTACCTGAACATTTACAGTTATTTGAGTGTCTGCACATTGATGTAACTGCTAGTTATTTTTGTACTGGGGTTCTGATATTCTATGTTTAAACTGCTTAAGAGTTCGATCTTATCTGCTTCAGGGTTTTCATCTGGCTTAATAATTCTGAGTTAGGAGTTGATAATGTCAAAGTCAGGTTATGATAGTGACACAGAGGAGCAAATGGCTGGTTCTCAGCATGAAGTTCAGGATTTGCAGAGGGAGCTCCACTCAGTGGCAGACTCATCATGCCTGAAGGAAACGACTGAAGTGGTGGAAGAAGGTCAGAGTCATCTCCAAGGTAAACTGGATGACCCACCTGGAGGTCCCAGACGTTCCGAACGTGCACGGAACCCTACCGAGAAGATGCGTGCACTACAAGCGGAGGAGGCCAAGAAAATGGAGAAAGGGCTGCTCTCCATGTACGAGCAATGGAAACTCAAAATACGAAAAGCAAGAGATCAACTGAAGTCCTACATGCCAGATGATGAGCTCTGGCCTCTCGTGGAAGAACTTAGGAAAAGTAAGGAAGACATAATGAACATATATTCTGAAATGCGAGATCTTGCCACACCTTCCACTGATATCAGACGACGAGTCGATACTTGTGAATCAGTCACCACAGAAATCATTATCATTGCCCACAACAGAGCAATAGATGATGAAGTTGAGTTTAACGAGAAGCAGGAAAGACATCGCCTTCATGAACTCCTCCACCGTGACTATGCAAAGTCTGTCTATGGATCCGCCGCGTCCTTGACAAGTCATAGCAAGTCTGACCATCACTCCATGACTTCCTCTATGGCGGCCAAGCGTGCGGATGCAGCAGCAGAACTAGCAGTGAAGGAAACCAATTATGAGATGATGATAGCCGAAGAGAGACAAAGGGAAGTGATTCGAGAGTTAGAGGAACAACAGAGGATAGCTCTAGAGGCACAAAGGTATGAGTTGGAGCGACTGCAGGCAGAGAAGGAAGTGCGAGCAGCTAAGGCCAAGCTGAATGTGTACAATAAGGAGACAGAACATAAAGCTGCTGACTGCATCAACATTGAAAAGGATAAGGAAGCAACGAACGTGCCTGTAACTGCCGTCTCGCCATCCCATGTTGCAACACCCTCTCATAAAGACATTTCCTCACTGGCTCAGGTCTTTCAAGACAGCATAGCCTTGAATAGGCTCCCTGTTCCAGAGCCATTCGTCTTCAATGGTGATCCAATACGATTCACTGAATGGAAAGCATCGTTTTCTTCGCTCATTGACCAAAGAGCTATCACTCCAGCTGAAAAACTCTATTATTTGAAGAAGTATGTTGCCGGCCCAGCACGCCAGGTGCTAGATGGCACCTTTTTCCGAAACGATGATGAAGCCTACCAGGATGCCTGGAACAAGCTCACTCGTCGCTTCGGCCAGCCCTTTGCCATTCAGAGAGCATTCAGAGAGAAGCTTACCAATTGGCCTAGGATACAACCTAAAGATGCCGAGGGACTCAGAAACTTCTCTGATTTTCTAAATGCCTGTCAAGATGCCATGCCTCATGTCAAGGGTCTCGACATATTAAACGACTGCGAGGAAAACCAGAAGCTTGTCTATAAACTACCAGACTGGGCAGCTTCACGCTGGAACCGACAAGCCACACGAAGCCTGAACGATAGGCAAGAATTCCCAAGTTTCAAGGACTTTGCAATATTTGTGTCAACTGAAGCTGAGATTGCCTGCAATCCAATTACGTCGCTTTATGCTCTTCGCTCATCAGACTCTAACGCTGAAAAGAGAAATCTCAGAGACACAAAGACAAACCAGGCCAGTGTTTACACCACTCAAGCAGCTACGGACATCTTCAACAAAGGGTCAGAACAGAGAAAAACATGTATTCTCTGTCAAGATAATAGACACCAGCTTCATGCGTGTCCCAAGTTTACAGAAATGTTGTTGGTAGAGCGACGGAACTATGTAAAGGAGAAGAAACTCTGCTACGGATGCCTAAAATTCGGCCACAGCGCAAAAAGCTGTCGTCATCGCCACTGTTGCGACAACTGTAAAGGAAAACATCCGACGGCCCTCCACGATTACAACTATGGGAAGGAGAAGTCTTCATCAGAAGCAGCGACAAATCAAAGAGCTGCTGCAACGTCGCTCAGTGTTGCAGGCGAAGGCTCATCCTACACATCGATGGTGATGCCAGTGTGGGTGTCATCCAAAAACAACCCAACTGCTGAGAGACTTGTCTACGCTCTACTTGACACTCAAAGCGATACAACATTCATCGACCAAGAATTGAGTGACAGTCTAAATGCTGACAAGTATCCAGTGAAGTTGAAGCTGACGACCATGAGTGGAATGAACACGGTTCTCTCAAGTGAGAGTGTTTTCGGCCTCTGTGTAAGGGGATACAGCTCTGCAATTCAGTTTGATCTCCCAGTTGCCTACTCAAAGGACTGCATACCTGTAAACCGTGCTCATATTCCCACTTGTGAGACGGCTAAGCAATGGAGTCACCTCAGAGAAATAGCAGAAGAAATCCAACCTCTGAAGGACTGTGAAATAGGGCTCCTGATAGGCTATAACTGCTCTAGAGCCATGGCACCAAGGCAGGTTATTCTAGGAGGAGATGAGGAACCTTATGCTGTACGGACAGACTTAGGATGGAGTATTGTGGGGCGCTCATCGCAAAGCTATGATCCGCCGAGCTCAAGTCGCCTGTGCCACAAAATCTCCATTAAAGTACTGCCTCCGGTAACTCCGGCCGACGCTATTCGCATTCTGGAATCTGACTTCAAGGATGATAGTGAAGACAGCAAAACAGTGTCACAAGATGACATCACCTTCCTCAACAAGCTAAATGAGGGCATACAGAAAAACAAACATGGCCATTACCAAATGCCTCTACCCTTCAAAAACAGACCCAGTATGCCTGACAACAAAAACTCAGTCATGATACGCCTCAACCACCTCAAAAGAAAACTGCAGCGGGATGAAAAGTATAAGGAGCAGTATGTCAAGTTCATGGAGGAGATCATCGAAAGGGGAGATGCAGAGCAGATCGAAGACGGTGGGAGTGAAGTTGAGAGATGGTACATTCCCCATCATGGTGTTCGGCACGCAAAGAAGCCAGATAAGCTTCGTGTAGTGTTCGATTGCTCTGCCAGACACAAAGGAACCAGCTTGAACGACCATCTCCTCTCAGGGCCTGACTTGCTGAACAACTTGAGCGGTGTTCTTATCCGCTTCCGACGTTACCCTGTTGCTTTGATGTGTGACATTGAGAAAATGTTCCATCAATTCCATGTGGATGAGGCTGATCGCAACTACCTGCGCTTTCTTTGGTGGAAGCAAGGAGACTTGAACTCACCGCCCAGTGAGTTCCGTATGAAGGTGCATCTGTTCGGTGCAGCCTCCTCCCCTGGATGTGCAAACTTCGGGATGAAGCATCTAGCTAAGGAGAATGGCGACCTCTACCCTAAAGGCTCACAGTTTATCATGAGGGATTTCTATGTTGATGATGGCCTCACCAGTGCTGGCAGCACCGAAGAAGCTGTTCAGCTTGCCAGAGAAGCTCGTGAACTCTGTGCCATGGGTGGACTCCGATTACACAAATTTGTGTCAAATGAGAGAAATGTCCTAGAAAGTATACCGCCCTCTGAAAGAGCAATCAATGTGACGAATATGGACCTCACGTTCGATGAACTGCCGCTTGAGAGAGCCCTGGGGATTCAATGGGATGTGGAGTCCGACCATTTTCGTCTCAGTGTCAGCCTCAAGGATCAGCCGGCAACACGTCGCGGCATTCTTTCTACAGTTGCCTCCTTGTATGATCCTCTCGGGTTCGTGGCGCCAGTTCTGCTCAAAGCGAAGATCATTCTTCAGGAGATGTGTAGGCGAGGCACAGGCTGGGACGATCCTCTCCCTGACGAGCTCCGTCCAAAATGGGAAAAATGGAGAGATGATCTAGCTCAGTTGGATAATGTCACTATACCCCGCACTTACTCACCAGCTGGATTTGGGAAGGTTTTGAAGACACAGCTGCATCATTTCTCAGATGCTAGCTTGAAGGGTTATGGTCAGTGTTCATACTTGAGACTACAAAATGAGGAGGGAGACGTTCACTGTGCCTTAGTTGTAGGAAAATCACGCGTCTCGCCATCAAAAGTTACAACTGTTCCAAGATTGGAACTGACGGCTGCAGTTGTCTCTGTGAAGATGAGCAACATGCTCAAGGAGGAATTTGGATCAGCTGACACTGAGGAGGTCTTCTGGACCGACTCTAAGGTGGTCTTGGGATACATAAAAAACGAAGCACGACGATTCCACACCTTTGTGGCTAACCGTGTTCAGAAGATTCACCTCAGCTCAGACCCTCAACAATGGAGATATGTTCCAACCAATGAGAATCCTGCTGACCATGCTTCCAGGAGCTTGACTCCCAGCGAGCTTTTGTCATCCACCTGGTTCACTGGACCCAAGTTCTTGTGGCACAAGGAAATGAAGCCGCCGGCAGATGAAATTCCAGAGTTAATAATTGGAGACCCAGAGGTCAGAAGTGCTTTGGTACTTAACACAAGAACTACAGAGCAAGCGAGCCTTGTTGATCGTTTATCTAAGTTCTCATCTTGGTCACTGGCTATTCGAGCTGTTGCACGCCTTTTAAGGCGCATCAGAAAGAACAGATCAAACAACCTCACCACTGTAACAGAACGAGAAGATGCAGAACATTGCATAATCAAAGACCTGCAGAAAAACGTGTACCAAGAAGAGTTGAAACTGCTGAGCAAAGGGGTCCCCCTACCCTCTCACAATTCACTACACTCTCTTGATGCCTTCCTCGATAAAGATGGTGTCTTCAGGGTGGGAGGAAGGCTGTGCAACTCTTCTCTTCCCAACTCCATCAAGCACCCTGCAATCATTCCCAAAGATCATCACATTACAAAAATGATCATTGCTCATCACCATGAAAGAATCGAACATCAAGGTAAAGGCCTCACCCTCAATGAGATCAGGTCCCACGGCTACTGGATTCCAGGAATCAACAGGGCAGTAGCATCGCACATTCGTCAATGCGTCACCTGTAGACGGCACCGGAAACCAACGGAAGAGCAAAGGATGGCTGATCTACCCCCCGAACGCGTGGAACCATCACCCCCCTTCACCTTCTGTGGAATGGACTGCTTTGGTCCATTCCTCACGAAGCAAGGAAGAAAGGAGAACAAGAGGTATGGTCTACTTTTCACTTGCTTTAGCTCCCGTGCCATTCATATTGAGATGCTTGATGGCATGTCCACAGACGCCCTCATCAATGGCCTCCGATGCTTCATTGCTATGCGTGGTGCTGTTCGTCAGATCAAGTCCGATCAAGGTAGCAACTTCGTTGGAGCCAAAAACGAACTTAAGGAAGCTCTAAAGGAAGTTGATGCAGACCGGCTGGCTGTATTCCTTGCTGAAAAACAATGTGACTTTTGCATGAATGCACCTTATTCAAGCCATGTCGGAGGTGTTTGGGAGAGACAGATTAGGACGGTGAGAAGCGTTCTAAGGTCCACGCTTGCTCTTTCCTCTGGAAGGCTAAATGATGCTTCACTGCGGGCTTTTCTCTATGAAGCTATGGCAATCGTCAACAGTCGACCACTGACTGTTGACAACCTCAGTGATCCTCATAGTCTTGAGCCACTCACACCTAATCATCTTCTGACTATGAAAACTGTCAGGGCCTTACCACCTCCAGGCGAGTTCGTCAGAGAGGACATGTATGGCAAGAAAAGGTGGCGACATGTTCAATACCTGGCAGAACAGTTTTGGAGTCGATGGCGAAAGGAATACCTGGCCAACATCTCTCTCAGACAACGTTGGCATGCACCGAAGAGAAATCTTCAAGTTGGAGATATCGTAATGATGAAAGGAGAGGATGCACACAGGAACGAGTGGAGATTAGGTAGAGTTTTAGAAACTACTATTGACAAAGACGGACTAGTAAGGAGAGTTAAGATCTGCCTCGGTGACAGGAATCTTGGCAAGAAAGGAGAGCGTCTCCATAAGATGTCTGAAGTCGAGCGCCCTGTCCAAAGGCTAGTCCTGCTATTGGAGACTAATTAAACTTGTTCTCTCTTTACATAATTTGTTTTTTTGCACTTTCATGAGGAAGGTCATTTTTTTTGTTAGAAAATCATTCGTGTTTAATGTTAACTGTATACTGTTCCATTAGGGACTCATGATTGGTGGGAGTGTAAATAATTCTTATGAAGGTCTGTTAAAATAACCACTTTCTCCATGCTTTTATTTTGATACTGTATTTTGCCGTCATGGGTCTTTTATTTTGACGCAGGAAGTTTGAATCTACAGTAGGTAACTTGACTTGAAGGAGATCGCGCGAAAAGGTTATTACGTGTAATTACGGAAGGAATTCAGGCTACAAACGGTTGCTCTGCATAACAATTTGTAGTAATTAATAAGTGCCTAGCTGGAATGGGAACAAGGTATTGTGTGTTTAATTTGTTTAAGACTTTATATTACTTAAAATGTGTTTAAATGTGTTGTTGCTGTACAGCCGCGCTAATGTTATCTTCATGGCGATAGTTGTATATGTGTAAGAGCTAATTAATGTTATTTATCTGTCCTGTAGCTCTTACGGTGTTTATGAAGAAAGATGTGAAGAAAGGAATATTTATGCTCAAAACAAGGCTGACGGCTGAACGTAAATAAAGGCTTCTGAAACATCTGTAAGCTTCACCATTGTCCGGCTGGGGTTCGCTACACTCATTGTACAAATTTCAGATGAAGATTGGCATGATATGTGGAGGGTACATCACTCGTCCACCAGTTCACGAACTTGGAGGGAATTCTCATGGAAGAATCTCATTTGTTTCTTTATAACACCAAAAGTGAAAAGTAAGCAGCTTAACAAGAGTCAGAAATGTTGGCGGGAATGTGGGTCTTACAATGTGGACCATGCACATGTATTTTGGAATTGTCAGAAAATAACTGTATTTTGGGAGATGGTTCGTAAAGTATTAAAGCAAATACTAGGATAAGAGGTCCCCAAAAGTAGTTTGGTGCTCTATCTATGTACATTTCAGGAAGAGAATATTATTGCGAGTGATATATATTTGATAAAAATACTGCTGGTAGAGAGCAAGAAAGCTATCACCAGACATTGGTGTAAAGAAACACCACCAACGAAGACTCATTGGTTTACTATTGTTGAAGAGATAGCTGTAATGGAGAAACTGACACACAAACTGAGACTTCAAGAAACACAATTCGACTGTAAATGGGAAAAATGGACACTTTACAGGACTCAAAATGAAGACATTGGATTGGAACAGTAGTAGATAATTACAAACTCAGGATATGAGAATATGAAGGTACTTCCCAGGCAGGTTTTTCTTGTTTTCTTGTTTGTTTGTTTTATTTCTATTGCCATTCCATTTGTTGATGTTGATATAATGTTGTCATGTTACTGTGAAAAACGGTCAATAAAGATCTAAGTGACAAAAATAAATAAAATATGTTTGCCAAAATCTTCATCCTCTTGTGTCTTTTTATAGATGTATTCGTATGTCTTATACTTGGTGGCAGACACACACTCTATGACACACACGTGTGTGAGTGTGCACACACACAACAATAGCAGATGGTGGAAGAAGAACCTGAAAGCCATGAGTCTTCCCAGAAAAGGGCCCTGGTAAAAGTAAAAGGCCCCCAATAGAATACGACTTGAGTAAAAGTCTTCCACTATCTGACATTAATTGCACTTAAGTATCAAAGGTAATTTTCTGATATTATGTGTACTTGAGCATGGAAATTAAAAGTACAAGTATTGTTAATAAAAAAAGCAAACCAATAAATGTTTTCCGATTTCAGATTTATTGGAACTTTGACAATAACACACACACACAGAGAGAGAGAGAGAAACAGAGGAGAGAGCAACAGAGACAGAGAGACAGAGACAAAGAGTAGGCACAGCAATTGTCACCGCATTGTCTGCGTCGTTTCACGTCGTATTCACCGTGAAATGGAAAAATGACTCAAGCAAACTTCACACAAAACTTTACCAGACTCGCCTTGCACTCGTTTCACCCAGGGAAAGATAGACTAGTTTCCCAGTCTTTATTGTAGCTGCATTCCTTATCTTAGCCACACGAGTCGTGCTTTCCTCCGTCTTGTGCTGAAGGCAGTTTGACCTGAGTTGCATTTTTTCTTGTTGGTGGGCGTGCCCTTAACCTGCATCCGCGTCCCATTTTGATTGACATGATCAATCGGCCCGCCCCGCCCCCTGTTGAAAGCCCTCATTGAACAAAATTGAGATTCTGAAGCCCTGTTTACACGAAGGGAAAACGCAGATATTTCCACGCGGTTTGTAAGTTCTGCGACGTTACCAAGTAAAACACTACAATTTACCCAGTAAGTAAGATGAAACTGTACTGTAAAAGGAAGCCTCGTTTGTTTCCATGGTATTACCAGGTTCATACCACATAATTTAGAAAAGATACATTCCATTGTCCATGCATTCAACACAAACTTGTACCATGTACGTTCTGCGACGTTACCAAGTAAAACACGACAATTTACCCAGTAATTAAGCTGAAACTGTACTGTAAAAGGAAGCCTTGTTTGTTTCCATGGTATTACCAGGTTCTTACCATATCATTTGCAATACATTCCCTTTTCCATGCAGTCAACACAAACTTGTACCATGTACGTTCTGCGACGTTACCAAGTAAAACACGACAATTTACCCAGTAATTAAGCTGAAACTGTACTGTAAAAGGAAGCCTAGTTTGTTTCCATTGTATTACCAGGCTCTTACCATATACGTTGTAACTGGTTATTCCCTTTTCCATGCAATCAACACAAACCATATATGTTCTGCAACATCGTTCACCAGTAGTTAAGCACTTTAATTGTTGTTATAAAACCCCAAACCACTATTGATGAAAGGCATATTAAAATTAAACAAAATCAAAGACTTATCTTTCAAACAATGCATATCTCACAAACAGGCACTGAACACTGAAGAAATCGAACAAAAAAAAGAGCCGTCCACATCAACTCAATTTAAATGTTACTGATGGTGTTTTCATAAAACACATGACAGTGTTATGGCAAGTGACCACAAGGAAGACTCCTTCAACCTCTTCAATTTGAATAAGCGGTGAATGCCATGCAGCAATCTGCCTATGGGAGCATCTTTGTGGTCATTCTCAAACCAATGAGTCCACTCGATGAATGAGAGATGGCTCTTTAGTGTCTTCTCTGTGAGGTATCCCTGCAGTCTCCACATCTGGGATTTGAAGGCTGACCAAGACCTGACCAGGTACCTCAAAATCTCCCCTTCCATACTGTAATAAAGAATCAGAAGACAAGAAAATAAACATTAGGACTGTCAATTAATGAACATTTCTAGAACATGTAGAACTCAAAGATTATTTTGTTTATTGGTTAAAAAAGGATGCTGGTCCTCTGGCCATAGTGTTTGGTCATATTGAAAAGAGAAAAAGGCATAGCAATAAATACAGTTAATAGGACGGGAGGGGACAGGCTGTTAGCTCCGGTTAGCACTTTAGCATCGAGCTAGCTGAGCTTCTGTCATTCAAATAACTCGGACATGTTGTTTAAAACCTATAACACCTAGTTTATTAAAATATCCGGATTTAATCGGGCTCTCTTCCATAAGTACAGTTAATAGGACGGGAAGAGACAGGCTCTGTTAGCCCCGGTTAGCGCGATGCAAAAGAGCAGCTCTACCGGAGCATGCCACCTCAACAGGTGCAAGTTAGCCTCCGGTTTGAT